>NC_141913.1:62742500-62747500 GCF_057802395.1 Ceratotherium simum simum
TTAAACATATTTGATGGGTTTCAATCAATTCTACCATCAGTATAGAAATTTAAATTGTCCTTCACCACCGTTAGCCGGTAGGATCCTGCCTCCTTTGTACTTGGCCATACTAATCTCTTTTAGCTTCTTTGCTGTCTGGTATAACTAGATGTTTGCAAGAAGCTATGGTTCCTTTATGTGGGAAATTGTATTTCAAAACCATAATTTTTCCATTGCTACTGTGTTAGTGATTGATTGTTTCTAAGTGTTATCAATTCAAATTCAAAGTAAAGGGTTTTAACTTAGCCTCTGCTATCCTACATTTGTATTATATGTCTTTGCTATTAAGTGTATTAAGTGTTCTGCCTCCCGAGGCACAGGAGATGATAGAACTAGAATTTTCCGTAATTACTCATTTGCTTTTTGTCCACACTGCACATATGACAGTCTCAAAATGGCAATACCAATTCTATCCAACTGGCGTGAGAAAGCGTACGCCCACCCATTCTCCATGATTTTCTTTTTATTGCAGTCACATTGGGTTATAACATTGTATAAATGTCCGGTGTACATCATTGTACTTCTATTTCTGTATCAATTACATCATGTTCACCCCCCAAAGACTGATTACAACCCATCACCATACACAGGTGCCTAATCATCCCTTTCGCCCTTCTCCCTCCCGCCTTCCCTTCTGGTAACCACCAATCCAATCTCTGTCTCTAAGTGTTTGTTTGTTGTTGTTTTTATCTTCTACTTGTGAGTGAGATCCTAGGGTATTTGACCTTCTCCCTCTGGCTTATTTCGCTTAGCATAATACCCTCAATGTCCATCCATATTGTCACAAATGGCTGGATTTCATCATTACTTATGGCTGAGCAGTATTCCATTGTGTATATATACCACATCTTCTTTATCCATTCATCCCTTGATGGGCACTTAGGTTGCTTCCAAGTCTTGGCTATTGTGAATAATGCTGCAATGAACACAGGGGTGCATGTATCTTTATGCATAAATGTTTTCATGTTCTTTGGGTAAATACCCAGCAGTGGAATAGCTGGATTGTGTGGTAGTTCCATTCTTAATTTTTTAAGGAATCTCGATACTGTTTTCCATAGTTTGCACTCCCACCAGCAGTGTATGAGAGTTCCCTTCTCTCCACATCCTCTCCAACACTTGTTGTTTCCTGTCTTGTTAATTATAGCCATTCTGACAGGCATGAGGTGATATCTCATTGTAGTTTTGATTTGCATTTCCCTGATAGTTAATGATGTTGAACATCTTTCTGTGTGCCTGTTGTCCATCTGTATCTCTTCTCTGGAGAAATGTCTTTTCAGGTCTTTTGCCCATTTTTTAATTGAGTTGTTAGTTTTTTTGTTGTTGTGATGTATGAATTCTTTATATATTTTGGAGATTAACCCCTTATCAGATATATGGTTTGCAAATATCTTCTCCCAATTGTTAGGTTGCCTTTGCGTTTTGTTGATGGTTTCCTTTGTTGTGCAGAAGCTTTTTAGTTTGTTGTAGTCTCATTTGTTTATTTTTTCTATTGTTTCCCTTGCCTGGTCAGACACGGTACTGGAAAATATGTTGCTAAGACCTATGTCGAAGAGCGTACTGACTAAGTTTTCTTCTAGAAGTTTCATGGTTTCAGGTCTTACATTCAAGTCTTTAATCCATTTTGAGTTAGTTTTTGTGTATGGTGTAAGATAATGGTCCACTTTCATTTTTTTGCATGTGGATGTCCAGTTTTCACAATACCACTTATTGAAGAGACTTTCCTTCCTCCATTGTATGTTCTCGGCTCCCTTGTCAAAAATTAGCTGTCCATAGATGTGTGGGTTTATTTCTGGGCTCTTGATTCTGTTCCATTGATCTGTGTGTCTGTTTTTGTGCCAGTACCATGCTGTTGTGGTTACTATAGCTTTGCAGTATATTTTGAAGTCATGGAGTGTGATACCTCCAGCTTTGTTCTTTTTTCTCAGGATTCCTTTGGTTGTGCAGCGTCTTTTGTTGTTCCATATAAACTTTAGGATTCTTTGTTGTCTTTCTGTGAGAAATGTTGTTGGAAGTTTGATAGGGATTGCATTGAATCTATAGATTGCTTTAGGAAGTATGGACATTTTAACTATGTCAATTCTTCCAATCCATGTGCATGGAATATCTTTCCACTTATTTGTGTCTTCTTCAATTTCTTTCAACAATGTTTTATAGTTTTCAGTGTACAGATCTTTCACCCCCTTGGGTAAGTTTATTCCTAGGTATTTTATTATTTTGTTGCAATTATAAATGGGATTGTATTCTATCTCTCCAAGAACAGGAGCCAGACAAGGAGGCCCACTTTCACCACTCCTATTCAACATAGTAGTAGAAGTCCTAGCCAGAACAATCAGGAAAGAAAAAGAAATAAAAGGTATCCAAATTGGAAAGGAAGAAATGAAACTGACACTATTTGCAGATGACATGATTTTATATATAGAAAATCCTTAAGAATTCACCAAAAAGCTTTTAGAAATAATAAATGAATACAGTAAAGTTGCAGGATACAAAATCAGCAAGCAAAAATTATTTGTGTTTCTATACACTAAAAACGAAGTAGCAGAAAGAGAAATTAAGAATACAGTCTCCATCATTTTTATAGTTGTGCTACATCTCCATTGTCAGAGCTCATAGCTGTGATGTGCTCTGTCTTTTCCTTATAACTCTCATTTAGTCTCACTTCTACAAGTAGTTATATATTTAAGGCTCACCACCAGCACTTATGTCAATGGATTTCCAATCACTTTAGTAATCTGAAACTCATTCTCCAATAGATTCCCCAGGAAGGATTTATGAAAACAATATTCCTGATTTTTTTCTGTTGGTTAGTTTTTGTCTATGGTCTGTATATTCAAAAGCAAATTGGAATGGATGACAATTATTAGTTCACGTTTTCTTTCCATATCTTTCTTAGACATGTTACTCCAATTCTTTTTGTATCATAAGCCTTGCTGTTAAAAATTTCATGACAATCTATTTCTCCCATTGTAATTCACTTAATCTTTTGTCTTAGATTCCCAAATGATTTTTTTTTCTTTGACTAGAATAAGTCATAATGTTAGACATGGTACATTAATATTTTCAGATATATGGTGTACTTTTTTCCATGTGTAGTTTCAACTCTTTTAAAAATACTGATTATTTTGAGGGAGTTTTCTTGAATTATACGTCATAGTTTTTGTTTTCTTTCTTTGCTGTGATTTCCTCCTTTATGGACTCCTGTAATACATATGTTAGATTTTTTTCTTTTTTTTCCAATATTTGTTCCTTTTTCTTTTATTCTTTTTGTCTTTCTTCATTTCCTTTGATTTTCATTCTTTATCTTCATAACACATTATCTGTTCTGCTTATTTGCTCCTGTGTTCATTTTAGTTTAGTATTTAATGCTAAAGTGATATTTCTTTTATTTCTACTTCTTGGTCTAGTGGTTAAGATTCAGTGCTCTCCCCACCACCACCCAGATTCATTTCCTGGTCAGGGAACCACACCAGCCATCTGTTGGCTGTCAGACTGTGGTGGCTGCGTGTGTCTGTGATGCTGAAAGCTCTGCCACCAGAATTTCAAATACCAGCAGGGTCACTCATAGTGGACGGCTTTCAAGCAGAGCTTCCAAACAAAGAAAGGCTAGGAAGAAGGACCTGGCCACCTACTTCCAAAAAAATTGGCCACGAAAACCCTGTTAATGGCAGCAGAGCCTTGTCTGATAGAGCCCTGGAAGGTGAAAGGATGGTGCAGAAAGATCAGGCAGGGTTCCGCTCTTCTGTCCACAGGGCTGCTGTCTAGGAGTCAGAATCGACTCAAGGACACTAACAACAAAATTCCTTTAGGTCATATCATCATATCACCTAATTTGAGTTTTTTTTTTTTTTTCCCTTACAACTCTAGTATATGTTGTTCTTTCATAGCTTGTATCATTTTCTTAATGTTTTTCACCTTGTTTTGAAATAATAGGTTATATTTTTATGAGTTTCTCTGGCATGTTTTTCTGGTGTTGTATTTATCATCTGTAGGAATGTTGTTTTGTTGTCTTTTTGTTTTTCTTTTTCTTATACTAACTTAGTATGAGAGTTGACTCCAGTACTTTTTTGTTGTGCATTTTTATGTGAAATTAGTTTGCTTGAACTTTTAGAGAAGATTTGGCTCTGTGATTTGGGATATCTTTTGATTTTTAACTTCAGAAAGCTCTCTCACCTGTAGTTTAAATATAGCATCCAAATTATGGTAATTGCTTTCTGAGATCTCCTGGCTTCCAGCTTCCACTTTTATCTACAATTTTTATTTGCTTCCATTTTCCCTGTCCCATTAAATTTAGATCCTGTGCCCAGAAACTCACCCTTAGTGTAGTGTCTTGTCCTGGAAGGGATATTAGTTTTAAAAGTTCCTATAGCCTGGCTGTTCTAGTGTCTTCAAACCTCCCTGCAGACCCTTCCTCTCACCGCTAGTGGTGTGGCAATGTCTTTCCCAGTCTCAGCTGCTTTTCTCAAATTTCCCCACTGCAATTTCCAGGGAGCTTGTGTTGGCGAATTTGGTCTATCAGATGCTGTCAGGTCCTTCTGTTTCCTCCCAGCCAGAATACAAGCTGCCACATGGATATTGTATTGCTGTTTTCCACTCTCTTTTATATTGGAGTTAGAGTAACATTGTCACTGAGTTTTATTTTGGATATTGGTGGGATTTGCTTTTGCTATCTAATTACTCCTAGTTACTCTTTTTGCTGTTTATTGGTGAATTTGGGGAGATTAAAAACCTATGGTGTCTGGGCTACCATCTTCCCAAAGTAGCCAAAAGGTGTGGATTTTATTCTAAAGGAGATGGACTACCATTGGGATATTTTGAGCAGGGAAATAAATTGATCTGATTTATGTGTCTGCGTTATACTGTTGGTTGCTGTGTGAAGACAGATGCCCGGGGGGAGGGACACGAGCAGAAGCAGGCTGACCAACAGGTGGCCTCTTGCTACTGCAGAGTCCACTCAGAGGAGA
>NC_141913.1:62752500-62897500 GCF_057802395.1 Ceratotherium simum simum
CCGGTGTCAGGAGAAACCTACGGGAGGGTCAGGCTTCTCACCACTGCCCAGGGCAATCTGCACACACCCCCTCCCATGTGTCAACAGAGGCCTGTGGGCAGCAAGAACTCACACCTCTTCCCAGCAGTAATGAGGAACACCCCATTTCTTCCACTGGATCAGTGTTGAAGGAAGTCTGCCAAAACAGAACATTTAAGTAAGATCCAGGATCTCATAACATAGTGCCTATTATGTCCGGAAGAACCACAGGAAATTTCAGAACTAAAAACATGACATAAATTTTAAAAACTCAGTGGATAAGCTCCACAACAGATGAGAAATGATAGAAGAAAGAATAGGCGAACAGAAAGGCAGAAAACGTGAAAATACCCAAAAAGAGCAAAAGAGAGAAAATAACCTTGGGGAAAAGTGATTGGCGCTCAGGCACCTGTGGGCCGGTGACAGGAGATCCAACACTTGTATCCTGAGTCTCGGGCAGGGAGGGAGCTGAAAGAGAGTGTGAAGAAATAATGGCTGAAAGTTCTCAGAGCTGGAAAGAGGCATAGACTTACAGATTCAAGATGATGAACAAGCCACAGACAGGAAAAACCCAAAGAAACTTGTGCCAAGACATATCGTAATCAAGCTTCTGGAAATTAAGGACAAAAAGTCTTTCTGCTGATCCCATATTTCACCTCCCTTCCACAGCCAAGCCCAACCTACATGACAGAGTTAGTGCCTGGTCATAAGAGGCGTCTCCCAAACCCTCCTTTTCCTCCTCTTTGAATAAGGACCTCCATAGCTGTGAGGATTCAGTAAGTCCACACAGGTAAGGAACTTAACCCGGCGCCTGACACATTATAAGCACTGAAAAAAATAGTTATTTTTAAAAGTACAAACTTTTGTTTGTGAATTAGCCTGTGGGACACTGTTTTTGCACCACAGCTCACAGAAGTGAAGGAGGCTCAGTAATCACATGGGTAACCTTCTCATGTCCACACTGGATCCACACCTGTGTCCTTCTTTCCCACAGATAATGGGACAGGCATCTACTGCATCCCACAGGACCTGATTCTTCAACAACAACAACAAAAACAAAAAGCTAGAATACTTTTCAGTGATTAAATAATAAAGTTAAAAAGAAAACTCTGCTCAGAAGAGCCATATCATTAAACTATATGGTGTTATTTAATTACTCGAGAATTATCGTAATATCAATAAAGCATGTAAAATATGATATTGCTGTTGTCTTAGCAATATTTGTGTGAGGTGCACTGTTTGGACCGTTCTTCCTTTATGGCTCCATAGCATATTCCATGGCTGTCCTTCTGTCTACTTTTCAGAGTAAACACGTTCGGTCACCAAGTCTATGGTTTACACTTGAAAAGTGTACAGACAAGCGCACACTAATTTGGAGCTTTCTAAGCAGTGCCCAAGTGAGGAGGGCGTTGTACCTGCAAACTGGTAGAAGACTGTGCTCAACTCTGAAAATCCAGCTAGGAGCCCGTGTCTGAACCTGGAATGTTCTGGAGAGTTGGTACATCATTCTGCATGCTTTTAGTAACTATGCATAGACCTAAAGGAAAACAACAGTACGATCCTCAGAAAAAACACATAAAATCCTGAACCCTCAATCCCAAATTTCTTTCTCAAGTCTGGCAGCATTAGCAGTGCTATTTCCTTTCCTGCTGCAGTGATATGATTGTGGAATGCCTGGTGGTAACAGCGTTTCCAAAACATGGAAAGGAAATTTGAAGTAAAATATTGAGAATGAATATAGATGGTTAGATAAGGCTTATGCAAACATGGGTTTAAAAATGCTTGTCTGTTTTGAGAGAGGAAGGTGAGAGAGAGATTTAGAATAGTTTATGATTATTATTTTTATCTTGCTAGTTTTATGTCCTTAAAGAATTTTAGGATTCTGTGTGGCATGGGCATTTCATCTACACTGCCTAAGAATGAAAGCTATCTTTTTAAATCACTCAGGGGAAAGTGACGTCTCCAACAGAGCTTTCAGAGTTTTTATAGTTTAAAATTAAGAATTGTTTGCATATATTTCATTTAAAAATGTGAGCAGAGCTGTTACCAATCTCGAAAGAAAGGCATGATCCGTGGTTTCCATAGACACATCAGCACTTCTTGGATTAAAGTACTACCAGAAGTCTGATTTTTCTTAATATACAATAAGATTGTTCTTTAAAGATTGAAGATCTCAAGTGTTGCCTTGCTTTGAGCTAGACATTTTGAGTTTCAGTATCCTTTTCCTTTATGTTATATGTACATATGTATGTGTGTGTGTGGAAAACACATACTTCTATGTGTCTGTGTATGTAATTTATTTCATGAACACATAGTATGTTATAAGATAATTTATTTTCCTTTTTAAAAATATTTCAATGGCCACATTAGCTATATTTCTAAATCTATTAATAAAACAAAAGTAGTGTCCTTGTGTTCAATTTTCAAGAACATATACAAAACTACTTCTTCCAGGAGACAAGGCTAATAGAGACTTGAATCTTTCCTTGTAATGGAAATATCATAAACTTCTAGCTAGATAGAGGAAAACGCTTCAATCATATAATGTTGAAACGCTTTTGAAAATATAAAATCAGATATAATATTCATTAAAAATTTATTGAGGAGAAGTCAAGATGGCGGCATAAGCAGACTCTGAACTCACCTCCTCCCGCAGACACAGCCAATTTACAACTACTCACGGAAAAATTACCCCTGAGACAGAACTGAAAACTGGATAAGAGGAACTCCTGCAACAACGGACAATCCTAATTGAGGTGGAAGAGGCAGAAACTCCCTTCTGGAGAGAAAAAACACCGCCTTCACAAGCTGCAGTGCTTCAAGGCTGCCCAGGAGCAGCCCAAAGGTACGCAGCCCTCCCTGGAGGAGCGGGGCCCTGAGCCAGGGAGCGCCCCCACTGTAGGCATTTTGTTGACCCAGTACAATCGAGACCAGCGGCATAATATCTGACTTTGCCTGCTACTAAAACATTGGGGAGTACCCCCAGAAAACCTGGTTCACAAAGAAATTAAAACCGGCTCGTAAAGGGCCCACGCGCAAACTCACCTGTTTCAGAAAGCATCCTAAAATCACCAGAAATAAAGGTGCATAGTGCTTTGGTGAAAAGAGACTCACCTGAGAGGCCCTGAGTGCATCTCGGTGAGAGGTGAGACCTCTCTAGGGACTGGGACATTGGCAGCGGCCATTGTTGTGGCCTGGTGTGGGCGTGCTGACACAGACACCATTGGAGTTCTCCCTGAGGCATGCTAGCCCAGGGTCTGCCCCACCCTCTAGAGCACCGATTTAATCCAGCTCAGCCAGGGCGGGCAGCCCACCCTAGAGACTGGCTCCACCCAACAACAAGCCCTCCGGCAACTTGTGGGCCTGCATAGATTGGTGACTGGATTCTCTGCAGCCTGGCAACTGAGCCCACTTCAGTGGGGCAGGGAGTGCACAAGGAGTGGGTGGAGAGTGTGGGGCAGTGGTGGAGTGTGTGGGGCTCCCGCATGGAGAGACTGGGTCCACTTCGGGAGGTCGGGGCACGCACAGCGGGCAGGACTGTGTTGACTGTGTGTGTGGACCTGTGGGCGGCAGGGCTTCTCAGCTGTAGAAGACTTGTGCTTCTCAAAGACCCACATAGGGGGTTTGCCCCACCTTCCAAAGTCTGAAACAATTGGGTGCTTCTGTGCCTGAGGCCAGCCCCACCCAGCTGCAATCCTCAGAGAGCTGACAAGAGACCTAAAGGCTGGAGGCTTATAGCAATTGTAAGCCCCTGAGACTAACAACCTGCCACGCTGGGGGCCTACTCACTTAAAAGAAATACTGCAACACAAATGTGGTATTAGAACTTGCAGCCAACTGTGATGGGGCTCCCCAAACCTGATAAAGAGACTGAAGGGCCCACAACAACTACAAATAGCTGAGCATTACAACAGGTGAACAGGAGCATAACTTGGCCTACCTGGGCTCATACAGGGAGAGCAAACAGGCCACAACAGAAGGACACACATAGCCAACATAGGGGTCACCTCTGGAACGTTGAGAACTGAGGGAAGCACACTGCAGGACTCCTAAGGCATCACTTGTATAAGGTCACCTATCCAAGAGCAGGAGACGTAGCTGACCTACCTAATACGTAGACACAAGCACAGGGAAAGAGACAAAATGAGGAGGCAAAGGAATACATTCCAAGTAAGGGAACAGGACAAAACCCCAGAAATGGAACTAAGTGAAACAGAAATGAGCAACCTACCTGACAGAGAGTTCAAACTAAGAGTGTTAAGGATGCTCACTGATCTAGGGAGAAGAATAGATGAACTCAGTGAGAATGTCAACAAAGAAATGGAAGATATAAAAAGAACCACTCAGAAATGAAGAATACGATACTGGAAATGAAAAATTCGCTAGAGGGACTCAAAAGCAGAGTAGAGGATACAGAAGAATGGATCTGAAAGCTGGATGAAAGACTAAACAAAATCACCCAAGCTGAATAGGTAAAAGTAAAAAGAATTAAAAAGAGTGAGGACAGTCTAAGGGACCTCTGGGACAACATTAAGTGCACTAACATCCGTGTTATAGGTGTCCCAGAAGGAGAAGAGCGAGACAAAGGGGCAGAGAATCTATTTCAAGAAATAATAGATGAAAACTTCCCTAACCTAAGGAAGGAAGCAGACATCCAGGTACAGGAATCACAGAGAGCCCCAAACAAGATAAATCCAAAGAGGCCCACACCAAGACACATCATAATCAAAATGTCTAGAATTAAAGATAAAGAGAGAATCATAAAGCCGCCAGAGAAAGACAAGTTACATACAAAGGAAACCCCATAAGGCTATCAGCTGACTTCTCAGCAGAAACCTTACAGGCTAGAAGAGAGTGGCACGATATATTTAAAGTGCTAAAAGGAAAAAACTTACAGCCAAGAATACTCTACCCAGCAAGATTATCATTCACAATGGAAGGAGAGATCAAAAATTTCCTAGACAAGCAAAAACTAAAGGAGTTTGTCATCAAGAAACCAGTGCTATAAGAAAAATTAAAGGGACTGATTTAAGGGGAAAAGAGAAGACCACAAATAGGAAAAATTATCTATTTCCATGATAAGAGGGCAATGGATACAAATGCACAAAAAAGAGGTTAGATATGATATCAAAAACATAAAATGAGGGAGGAGGGGAGTTAAAGAGTAGAGCTTTCAGCCAGAGGTCAAACTAAAGAGACTGTCAATTCTGTATAGAAGGAAAAATGAACAGAGAAGGACTACTAAAAGACTGAGAAAAAAAGTTAAAAAAAGGCAGTAAGTACATACTTATCAATAGCTACTTTAAATGTCAATGGACTAAATGCTCCAATTAAAAGGCATAGGGTGGCTGATTGGATAAAGCACCAAGACTCATATATCTGCTGCATACAAGACACACACTTCAGACCTAAAGACACTCACAAACTGAAAGTGAAGGGATGGAAAAAGATACTCCACGCAAATGGCAAGGAAAAGAAAGCTGGGGTAGCAGTACTCATATCAGACAAAATAGACTTTAAAACAAAAACTGCAAAAAGGGACAAAGAAGGGCATTACATAATGATCAAGGGAACAATCCAACAAGAGGATATAACACATGTAAATATCTACACACCCAATGTAGGTGCACCTAAATATATAAAGCAATTATTAACAGACATAAAAAGAGAAATAGACAGTAACACAATAATAGTAGGGGACTTTAACACTTCACTTACACCAACGGATAGATCATCCAAACAGATCAATAAGGAAATATTGGCCTTAAATGACACACTAGAACAGATGGACCTAGTAGATATATACAGAGCATTCCATCCAAAAACCGAAGAATACACGTTCTTTTCAAATGCACATGGAACATTCTCCAGGCTTGATCACATATTAGGCCACAGAACAAGTCTCCATAAATTTAAGAAGATTGAAATAATACCAAGCATCTTTTCTGACCACAACAGTATGAAACTGGACATCAACTATAGGCAGAAATCAGAAAAGCCACAAATACGTGGAGATTAAACAAAATGCTACTGAACAATGACTGGGTCAATGAAGAAATCAAAGAAGAAATCAAAGAATACCTGGAGACAAATGAAAATGAAAATACGACATGCCAGAATTTATGGGATACAGCAAAAGTGGTTCTAAGAGGGAAGTTTATAGCAATACAGGCCTATCTCAACAAACAAGAAAAATCTCAAATAAACAATCTAACAATGCACCTAAAGGAACTGGAAAAAGAAGAACAAACAAAGCCCCAAATCAGTAGAAGAAGGGAAATAATAAAAATTGGAGCATAAATAAATGAAATAGAGACTAAAAAGACAATAGAAAAAATTAATAAAACCAAGAGCTGGTTCTTTGAAAAGATAAACAAAATTGATAAACCTTTAGCTAGACTCACCAAGAAAAAAAGAGAGAAGGCACAAGTAAGTAAAATCAGAAAGGAAAGAGGAGAAATTACAACAGACACCTCAGAAATACAAAAGATTATAAGAGAATACTATGAAAAGCTATATGCCAACCAATTCGACAATCTGGATGAAATGGATAAATTCTTAGAATCATACAACCTTCCAAAACTGGATCAAGAAGAAGTAGAGAATTTGAATAGACCAATCACCAGGAAGGAGATCGAAACAGTAATCACAAACCTCCCCAAAAATAAACGTCCAGGACCAGACAGCTTCCCTGGTGAATTCTACCAAACATTCAAAGAAGACTTAATACCTATCCTTCTCAAACTCTTCCAAAAATTGAGGAGTGGGGGAAGCTCCCTAACTCATTCTACGAAGCCGACATTACCCTGATACCAAAACTAGACAAGGACAACACAAAAAAGAAAATTACAGGCCAATATCACTGATGAACATCGATGCAAAAATCCTCAACAAAATACTAGCAAATTGCATACAACAATATCTTAAAAAGATTTTACACCATGATCAAGTGGGATTTATTCCAGGTATGCAGAGATGATTCAATATTCGCAAATCAATCAACGTAATACACCACATTAATAAAATGAAGAATAAAAATCACATGATTATCTGGAGAGGTACAGAGAAAGCATTTGACAAGATACAGCATCCATTTTTCCTAAAAACTCTGAATAAAATAAGGATAGAAGGGAAGTACCTCAACATAATAAAGGCCATATATGACAAACCCACAGCTAATATCATCCTCAATGGTGAAAAACTGAAAGCTATCCCTCTAAGAACAGGAACCAGACAAGGATGCCCACTGTCACCACGCCTATTTAACATAGTACTGGAAGTCCTAGCCAGAGCAATCAGGTAAGAGAAAGAAATCAAAGGGATCCAAATTGGAAAGGAAGAAGTGAAACTGTCACTATTTGCAGATGACATGATTTTATATATGGAAAACTCTAAAGAATCCACCAGAAAACTTTTAGAAGTAATAAACAAATATGGTAAAGTTGCAGGATACAAAATCAACATACAAAATCAGTTGCAGTTCTATACACTAACGATGAAGTGGCAGAAAGAGATATTAAGAATACAATCCCATTTACAATTGCAACAAAAAAAATAAAATACCTAGGAATAAACTTAACCAAAGAGGTGAAAGATCTGTACACCAAAAACTATAGAACATTGCTGAAAGAAATTGAAGAAGACACAAAGAAATGGAAAGATATTCTGTGCTCTTGGATTGGAAGAATTAACATAGTTAAGATGTCCATACTTCCTAAAGCAATCTATAGATTCAATGCAATCCTTATCAAAGTTTCAACAGCATTTTTCACAGAAATAGAACAAAGAATCCTAAAATTTATATGGAACAACAAAAGACCCTGAATAGCTATAGGAATCCTGAGAAAAAAGAACAAAGCTGGAGGTATCACACTCCCTGATTTCAAAATATACTACAAAGCTATAGTAACCACAACAGCATGGTACTGGCACAAAAACAGACACAAAGATCAATGGCATAGAATCAAAAGCCCAGAAATAAACCCACACATCTATGGACAGCTAATCTTTGAGAAAGGAGCCAAGAACATACAATGGAGAAAAGAAAGTCTCTTCAACAAATGGTGTTGGGAAAACTGAATAGCCATATGCAAAAAAATGAAGGTAGACCCTTACCTTACACCATACACAAAAATTAACTCAAAATGGATTAAAGACTTGAATGTAAGACCTGAAACTGTGAAACTTTTGGAAGAAAACATAGGCAGTATGCTCTTCGACATCGGTCTTAGCAACATATTTTCAAGCACCACGTCTGACCAGGCAAGAGAAACAATAGAAAAAATAAACAAATGGGACTACATCAAACTAAAAAGCTTCTGCACAACAAAGGAAACCATCAACAAAACGAAAAGACAACCTAACAATTGGGAGAAGATATTTGCAAACCATACACCTGATAGGGGTTAATCTCCAAAATATATAAAGAACTCATGCATCTCAACAACAAAAAAACTAACAACCCAATTAAAAAATGGGCAAAAGACCTGAACAGACATTTCTCCAAAGAAGAGATACAGATGGCCAACAGACACATGAAAAGATGTTCAAAATCATTAACTATCAGAGAAATGCAAATCAAAACTGCAATGAGATATCACCTCACGCTCGTCAGAATGGCTGTAATTAACAAGACAAGAAACAACATGTGTTGGAGAGGATGTGGAGAGAAGGGAACACTCATACACTGCTGGTGGGAGTGCAAACTGGTGCAGCCACTATGGAAAACAGTATGGAGATTCCTCAAAAACTCAAGGATAGAACTACCATATGATCCAGCTATTCCACTGCTGGGTATTTATCCAAAGAACTTGAAAACACCAATGCGTAAAAATACATGCACCCCTGTGTTCGTTGCAGCGTTATTCACAATAGCCAAGACTTTGAAGCAACCTAAGTGCCCATCAAGGGATGAAGGGATAAAGAAGATGTGGTATATATACACAATGGAATTCTACTCAGCCATAAGAAACGATGAAATCCAGCCATTTGTGACAGCATGGATGGACATTGAGGGTATTATGCAAAGTGAAATAAGTCAGAGGGAGAAGGTCAAATACCGTATGATTTCCTTCATTAAGTAGTAGATAATAACAACAATAAACAAACACATAGAGACAGAGATTGGATTGGTGGTTACCAGAGGGGAAGGGGGAGGGAGGAGGGAGAAAGGGATAATTCGACACATGTGTGTGGTGGTGGGTTGTAATTAGTATTTTGGTGGTGAACATGATGTAATCTATACAGAAATAGAAGTACAATGATGTACACCTGAAATTTTTGCAATGTTATAAACCAATGTTACTGCAGTAAACAAAAAATTAAAAAAAACCTTTATTGAAAACATCCTATGTGCCAGGAGTTGTGCTGAGATAATAGCAACAAATTAATTTCAAAATACATACATAATGACCTGAAAGACCTCTGATGGAGGTGGTTAACCCTTAATTATACTACGGAAAGAGTAAAAATAAGGTATGACTAAGAGGTGGAGAAAACTCAGAAAAGAGAGTAACTAGCCTTGTGTGCTGTGTCAGGGAAGGCGTTAGAGAGGAGGAGGCGCTGGGGCTGAGGGTGACGGGTTGGACAGGCGGACATCAGGCTGATGGACAGGAAGTCATGGCAGGAAGCAAGGACATGAGGGCACGAGAGAGCCTGACCTGATCTGTGCATCCTTCTCCACATTCACTAGATCGTAAACTAGAGAAGGACCACTGGGGCTGAGACTGAACGCCGGGCAGGATCCAGATCAGTGCGGGGTGAGTAGGCTGGGCTTCAGACTCTGCCAACTTTCCAAGACTCAACATCTAAACTCTCGTGAGGGAACTCACAATAGGGCTTACCTCATAAAGCAATCCATCGTTTATCTTTATAACTACTGTGATTATTAGGGATCTGGTAGGTCAGACTAAGAAACTTCGAGCTTCATTCTTTAGGTGATGAAGATCCAAAGACTCTAAAAGCCAGGGAGTGGCATGTTCCACTTCACGTGTTGGAAGCCTCAGCCAGGCAGAGGCTGGAGGAAGGAAGACAGGATAGGCCGTGTGGGAGCCCAGAGACGTGTGTGAGGAGCCCAGGGGACCCCACACAACCGATCGCTCTACAGCCGGGGTTGACTGGAGGCCACAGATCTGAAATTTCTTTGAATGCCCACGGTGAGCCAGGGACTATGTTATGATTCTCACCTTAACTATTTCTGACATTTTTCAAAAGATCCTGCCGCAAAACAACTGTTTTCTATAATATTTAAATAACTATAAATGTTCCATTAAAGATGAGGAGAAAGTTTGGAAGTCACTAATTTACTCTTTTTTTTTTTCTTTTTTTGGTGAAGAGGATTGGCCCTGAGCTAACATCCATTGCCAATCTTCCTCTTTTTGTTGAGGAAGATTAGCCCTGAGCTAACATCTGTGCCCATCTTCCTCTATTTTTTATAGAGGATGACCCCACAGTATGGCTTGATGAGTGGTGTGCAGGTCTACGCCCAGGATCCAAACCTGTGAACACCAGGCTGCCGAAGCAGAGCGCATGAACCCAACCACTATGCCACCGGGCCAGCCCCACTAATTTACTCTTTTAAAGTTTGAACAAAATTCTAGAAAAATAATAAAACATCAAAAATAATGTGCATGTAAAAAGATATCTTTGTTTACATTTATTATGAAAGAATATAGTGTTTTAAAACAAATTTATTGAGATATCCTTGACATATAAAAATTGTATATATTTAAGGTGTACAAAGTGATATTTTGATACACATATACATTATGAAATGATCACCACAATCGAGCTAATTAACATATCTACGTTACATAGCTACCATTGTGTGTGCGCCTGTGTGTGTGTAGGAAGAATATAGACTTTTAAATGAAGAGAATGAGAGGTATTTGTGTATTAATCGACTTATTACTCTAGTGTAGATCCTCTCTTTTTTTAACCTAGGTGGTCTATTTTCTGTCTCTGTCCCTGTCTCACACACACATATAGAAACACACACAGAAACGCAAACCATCTTGGGTATACCCATTGGGCATATCTTTGCAAACTTAATCCTAACAATGCTAATCTATTTATCTTAGAGAAGGAAAAGGAATAAATGTTACAACAGATTAGAATTTCTGCGCTCTCAGTGTTTAACTGTGAACCAAATTAGTGAAAATCAGGTGGAGTAAATTCAGTATCTCAACCGAGTTATGCAAGTTTTCATGTAAAAAAGGGCACTGAGAGGCTACTTGGAAACACGAGGTAGAGAATCCTAGAGTGCAGGGGGAAAATGTGTTTATCATAATCTCTTTTCCTTAGAATAGACAGAGGAGGTAAGGCATTTATTGTGTGTCTACTGAATGCTAGCATTGTACCTCATGTTTACATAGACAGTCTCAGATTTTAAAATATCTCTTAATCTTCATGAACCCTGATGAGGCAGATACTGTCATTTTACAGTTAGGAGAAGACTCAGAAGAATGAGGACCCACATAGGCAGGAACTGTGGAGCTGGTGTCCAAATCCATGTCTGGATCCACATCCTGTGGTGAAGAACGCAGGCAGCCAGTGAGCACCCACTAGGAGTGAGCGTGGACCATAGTTAAGAACGGGGTCCTTGGTTCAGACACAATTGGGTTTAATTCCATTTACAAGCTCTAACATCTTGGTATAGTTACTTATGCTCTCAAATACTCATTTTCTTCATGATTAAAGTGTGAATAACCAAGATGTATCGTAAGGATTAATAAATATGCACGCAAAACATGAAGTGCAGTTCCCAACAGAGTAAGTACTCTTATTAAGATACATGTTTGATGTTCATTGTGGTTTCACTATTATTTTGAGCTGAATCCTTTCTGTGGATGTTTTGTTTCTCCTGCAACAGAAGCTGCATTTTACAGCACTGGCCTCTGAGATTTCTGATTTAAGTCCTGGGTCCAGCGAGAGGGCAATAAAGAGACTTCGGTGGCCCAAGAATCTAGTAAAGAAAAAGTGTGGCCAGCCCCATGTTCTCTATGACATGTGTGAGAACTCACAGACTTATTTCCATTCACAGCTGCCTGAATTGCATATTTGCATAGATTGTTATTCCAGTGTGCACACTGATAACTTCTGGTACAGTTCTATTTGATCAGAGGAAAAGGAAAAATAAACCAAGGGACAAGACCTAATACATGTTTATTCCATGGCTACAACCTCAACAGAAGTAGCCTAAGCTAATCTTTTCTTCTCTTTTTAATGATAATTCTAAACCTATGTTTTGAACAAGATCGTTACAACTTTACATTAATACCTGTTTGATTTTTTATGCACATTTTGTTTCAAAACAAAAACCTGAGAATAGGATCAGGTCTTCAGAAACGACTCCTTGTTCTACTTCTAAAATGTAAAGGGCAGCTCGACTCTGCCAAGGCCAGTTGTACCCGACTTGGGATGGTAGCTGATACGCAGTCTGTCTTGGCACATGATCAATTTCTCTATTGGTCTAGCTCCAACATCTGGTGATACTTATTTTAATAAATTATCACACTGCAGCCAAGTTAACAATAATAAAAATTCTGTACAAGAACTCCAATAGCAGGTGATTTCCAGGGTACATCTTCTGTTAGAGAACGGGAAGGTGGAATGGGGAGGAATAATCCTGAAGGGGCACTAGCTTCGATCCTCCACCTGGGCCTCCTCGGGATCTCGAATCAGTAAAAGTTTCTCACGGCTTTAGTTTCCTCGTATTTAAAATGATGAGAGTATAATTCCTACCTTGTCAGGTCCCTGTTAGTATCAGGGATAGATAGATAATGGGTACAGTGCCTGAAATCCTGGACCCTGCTGCATGGGTGCTGACACTATCCTAGTGATTGTTCACCAGGCAAAGATGGCACCCTAGAGGAGGGCTTTTCCATCTCCTGGTTAGAGAGGGAGCTCCTTCAGGCAGAAGGTCCCCTCTCCCTCCATCTCCAGCTCCTATCTCTCCTGGAGATCTGAGAGTCTCCCTCACCACACCTGAAAAGAAAGGCAACTGTGGGTCTTTCTGATACACCAACAACAGTTACCCAAGAGAGCATATTTCCAAAATGTTGTCAGGGAAAATGGACCTGCCATTTAACTCTAAGTAACTCAAATCTAGTTTTCAAATTTAAATTTGAAACCTGAAATTTTAATATCGGACAATAAAATTTTGGACAAGCACTTCCAGGTTATTCTTCATACTCCTTAATACTTGGGAAGTGGTAGGTGGTATAATATTGGTACAACACTAACAGTTCCTGGCACATAGGAAGCCCTTGGTAAATCATTTTGAATGAATGAGATCACAACAATCAGAACCTATGAGACCTGTATTGTTTTCCATCTTAGTCTAATGTTGCCTTGCATGCTGCCTTACGTGCTTCCGTTTCTGCTGAGTCTCGCTGTTGTGTCCTCCCCTCCAGCCTGTCACAACATCTCCCCCTTGAACCAGCCTGCTTGGTCTCCTGCACAGGTTCCAGGTGGAAGACGGGATTCCCTGATCAAGACAGACCATCCCTCGCAAGATGCAGCCAGCACCTTGAGACAGTAACACAGGCTTCTATTCACGATGCTTAGGTATGACAACACGTCCTGTGTGCCTGGGAAGTACGGTATCCCAGATGTGTTTTAATGTCATCTCTGGAGCTCACTTTTAACTCGTGTCCCAGGGGAATTTGAAGGCTTGGGAGGGCGGGTGGGGCCGAGGGGTAATTGGTGGTGGAGGAGGCCGGAGAAGGGATAGTGGCCATGGACCAGAATGATAGATCCTGCCAGGCTGTGCAGGAGTGGAGGTGAAGGCAAACAGAGTGTGTGCTCACCGTGGGGCTGATCCAACCATGGTTTCGTGCAGAGCTGTCTTCATGCGGCGGAGTTACTGCAGACTGTGCTGTTGTGGGTCCACTAACAGCACGCCACTTTCAGGAGTGGCTGCTCCTGGGTAAACTGTTGGCTGCTACAGAGTTCAACCCAAAATGAATAAATAAACGTGTGTGTGTGTTTCTCAATAAAGAGATAATTTAAATCCATTTGTAAGGCTTATCCAGAATTCGGAGACCTTGTGTGGCTTATTTACACAACATATGTTTACACGCACAAGTGTGGTTGCCCATATCACTATCTACATGTTACTCTAGACTCACCTCTACGTGCTACAGTGAGATTCCACAGAGAGGCTGGTTATTTACAGCAAATATTAACAGTGTGTAATTTCCATTACTTCCACCTGTGGGTTGATTGATCATATTACCTATAAGCTTAGAATCGTAGTAATCAGAAATAAACATCAACAGTTTCAGATTTTGGTTAAAATTCGGGCAATTGTACACGCCTTCGTGCACTAGTTTTTGACAAGCGTTCTCAATGCTGAGTACCCTGCTAGGTAGTGGGTGAGCAGGTCAGGGGAGAGAACCTTGTACACAGAGGCATGCGCGAGGCCTTGGAGGTGCTTACAGCGGAGCCCAAAGGAGGAGTCAGGAAAGGCCTCATGATGGGATGTTTGGGGATGAGTCCTAGATGATGCATGAATCAGGACAGAGGTGACAGGAAATAGCTGGAGACACCCATCCCCATGGGGTGTGGGGAGGAGGGCAAGTAGATCAGTATGGCTGGTGCGTTTAGGGAAAGGAAGGGTAGGACACAAGAGGAAACGAGGAAATAGACAGAGACCATGATGGAAAGTTTGTAAGCTGTGCGAAGGAGTGCTGCCTCTATCGCACGGGGGTTCAGCAGGGCCCTAATGATACCCGCTCTTCAGAAAGTCAGTGGAGTGCAGTGGATCTCAACCCTCCTCACGCCAAGAATCACCTTCCATCTCCCTAACAGATGCTGTGCTCTGGTGATTCTAACAGTTTGCTTGGTGCTGAGGTATTTGTAGACGTTTAAGGAGTGGCTTCTGTTTCCTGAAACTCATAAACTGTTCTTTAATTTATGTTAACCTTGGAAGAATTAACTAATACAGTGGTTTAAGAGATTTGTGGGGAAATATTAGTATAATCCCATTTGATGAATTCAGCAGGAATTGTGACTATCAGAACGGTAGACTTTCTTTCTGTCTACTTGCTCTAGCAAGCAGCATTTAAAGTTGAGTGTTAATTGTTTGGCTTAAAAGTGTAATTTATTTTTCAGTGCTGAATTAGCAATACTTAGGCATATGATGCATGCTTTAGCAAAGAGAACAGATTAGTTAAGCTTTAGCACATGATTCTGAGAGGTCTGTGTTTGAAATTGAATGTGAACACCACAAGTGAGCCAACCTGTGACAGAGACAGGAGTTGTCGTTACATAAATTAAGCATCTGTTTTGTGCATTGCTGAAATTATTGAGTTTGTTCATAAAATATTTACACACTATATTTATAGCTGTTATCGCTCAGTGCCAACTGAATGAATTTTCTATCTCAAGAAGCAAATGAGTCCCCAATTTGTTAAACTTAACCCTCAGTGTCCATATGTTCCTTTTTGAGTGGTTCATGAAAATGAAGTAATTTTCATTTTTTATAGTTGTGATTTAGGGATCAGTGTGACTATATATGGAAAGATAGATAAATTCAAGAATATATTTATTAATTTTTGGTAGAAGCATTACAGCAAGTATTAGAGCAAAGGTTACATGTGAAATCTGAAGTTTTTTTTAATGACTTTCAGGGGGTCCAAGAACCACTGGAAAATATATACTCAACTGTGTGTTATAAATGTTTAAGCATGTTACAGAAATTCTAGGGGGTTAGATGCATAAAAATTTCTTCAAATTCTCAATAAGCTATCCTATAAAGGAAGTAAGGTGGTTAAGAACCACTTATCTCTTTGGTTAGAAAGCACATAATGCTAAGAAATAGAGATGAATTTGTAAAAATAAATCAGCAATCCAAGAAAAGCAGTGTGGCTGATCGCAGCTCCAATGCTGAAGCTCCTGTGAGTTTCCACCCCTTCCCAGCGACTCAGCCATTGTTGGACGTGTGGCCAGGAACCAGGCCTGGCAGGTACACAGAATTCTGGCTGCAAACCATCACCTCGCTGTTATAATCGTGGGGAAATCTGGATAAATCTTACTGTCCTTCAACAGGAGCGGCAAATAAACCAGGGCACTCGAGTAAGAATTGGGTAGCTCTATGTTTATTAAGGTGGAAAGCTCCCTGAGACATAGTGATAGTTGAAAGAAGAAACTCAAAAGTACTGTGTGTGTAACATAATTCCATTTATGCAAAAATAAGGTCTTTGATTTTATATTGTTTTCTATATTAAAAATTATGAAAGGATAGATCCCAATATTGTAAAGGTATTTACTGAGGAGGAGAGTTGAGTTTGACTGGGTGGATATTTTCAGTTTTTACTCTATAAATTTTGGATTTTACAATGAACAGGGATTTGGTATTACTATTGTGATCTAAAAACAAAAATGAGAAAATAAAAACTGAGGAAGACTATTATAGACTTGAAAAGCACAGGTGATTTGAGTTTGAATATTTGTCCTGAGAAACAATCCAAAAATGGTAGTTTTACTGTGGGTTGTGTCAAAATACAATACTATCAAGTACCTAATATGACATGTAATTTATGTTTGGTTTTAAAATTAGAGACACTCAATTAATCTCACAAACACAGCCACATTCTGATAAGCTTACTTGCAATGAAGGTAAAGGTGTGGACCACAGCCCAATAATCTGGAAATGGGACCTCTCTCCCACTCTCAGGGGTGCTGGGCACAGGAAGTCAGTTCTTATGTTCTTGGTGGAATAAAAGATTGAGGACTGTAGGCACTGAAATTAACTCTTAGCAAGACACACTTTTCCTCCCAGCTGGAATCGATACTCCACCCTTCTTCTCTTTCTAGAATCCTCCACTCATCTTTCTAGTCCCAGTTCAAACACTATCTCCATGGTGCCGTTTTCATTTGTCTCAAGCAAAATCACTCAATAATCCTCATTCTTTCCATAGCACAGCATGGACTTTTTCAATCTGTATTTGTTCACAACACCTGTCTTTCTCTACTAAACTATGAGCTCTTAAAAATTATGACTGGAGTATTTTTCATCATCTTATGATCTTATTCTCAATCCTATCCCTTAAAAGGAGCTCAATAGCATATAATGAATAATTTTTGTGTCTTGTGTCTTCATGGAATATGAAATTTAGCAAATTTGGCAAAAAAATAAAGCTATTACTCTCTATTAAAGAGAGTAATTTTAAGAGTTAAATGGAAAGATCAAATTCACCTGAAAAAGAATATATTGGTTTGATTGTACTTAACTCTAACCTTATTGGATATATTAATAGATCCACAGAAAAAAATTGTCATTCTAAGTGTGCTTTGGTCAACTATAAAAGAGCAGAGTCGCAGAAGTGAACTGTGGTGTTACTCACTGTAGAATCACTCACTAGAGAGTGCAGTTCCATGACCCTTTGAACATTTCCACCCCCTGAGATGGATACAGTTCTCTTTATAAAGTACCATGCTGACATTCTGGGGCAATCTCAGCTTCATGTGCATCGTAGTTGGCGTTAGTTCTCAGAATCTATGAGATCAAGTCTGGATACTGGCAAGAGCACGTCTCTAGGTCTTCATGTCAGGAGAATGTGAACCCCAGCTGTGTCCCCCTAATGGACAGAGCTTCCTACAGGGTGTCAGAAGGCACTGGGGGGAAGGCCCATGGATAGTTCTCTGGATGTGTTCAGATGTGTTCCAGATCATCCTGATTTGGTTTTTTATTTGTTGTTTTATTAATGTAGGTTTACACACAAGGGAGATACTCAAAATGTTTAACAATATGGGAATGAATGTTGGTCAGTCATTCATACCAGCATGTGCCGGATAAACTATACCTTTTGTTCCACCTATAACTTCTCAGGGGTGAAGTCGGGGTGCTTAAAATCTTTAGAAAATCTTTGCTTTAGAATATTCTATGATTTTATTTATAGAGTTATTCCACTCTACCAGTTTCTATGTTAAAAAATATAAACTTAAATAATACAACTAACATTAGATGACTACCATAAAATTTCAGAAGACAGATTGTTGCTACTGACTGAGTGATAAAGAAAGGAGGTGGAGTGGCATTCGAATTGTTTTTTAAGGACAGACAGAGTTGAAATAGTTAAATGTGGGGACTAGGATGCTTTAAGCCTAAAGATGGAAACATTGCCTGATGATTCTGGCATCAGGCTCTGGAGTGAGACTGCAAACATTTTAATTCTGATTTTAATACCTACTTTGTAAATTTAGTAAGTTACACAATCTTCCTAAGCCTCAATTTATTCATCCCTACAGTGGGAATATTTATAATTACCTCATAGAGCCTCTTTGAATAAAAAATAACCTGGACATTATTCAGTATCTAATGAGAAGTATTGGAAATATTTTTTAATGAATGATACATAGCAAAGGCAAAGCTGATAAGATATACACACACAAATACACTTACACACATACATACACAACAAGGTCTGTCTTACCCCAATTTTTGTATAAAATATCTTCCAAAAATAAATAAAATCAATACCAAGCCACACATGCCCTAGACACACCTTCTATCACCTTCTTGTACATCTACTCATCACAACTCCGATGTGCACTAGGACAGGAGATGAAGAATAAGGCCAAAGGGTCAATATAGGCAAGAAAGCCTAGTCAGATCAAGTGAAGCATCAGATGCTGAGGTGTGGAGATCAATTGGTGTGGATGTGTGCAGACTATGGGACTGTAGACATTTATTTGTCCTTCGTAAGGTAAACTGTAAACTGCACTTGATTCTCCAAATACTAAAGCTACTTCTGGAGATTTCCATCTTCCAGTAGTGGCAGAGTGGATCATATCAGATGAGGTCCTCTGTAAATCACAATTATAAACTCTGGACAAAATTTTAAAAAGTCAATTTTTTAAAGGCACTTAAGAGTTACCAAAACCAGCAGAAATTGAAGAGAATTTTAACACTGAAAGAAGAGAACCACAGAGAAGAGATCCACATTTTTCTGTCTTTTCCCATAGGACACTTCTCAGATTTCTGGGTCATGAGGGAGAGAGCTGAAGCAGGAGGCATCAGTACTCTAGGGTTTAGGAAGCAGAAGTTGGATGTGGGTAAGGCAGAACTGCTGAAATTGAGAGGAAGAATCCCAGAGAGGAGAGAGAGGCCAGCCCTCCATCACTGCTGACTCCTGAACTACATATGCAGGGAGTAAAACTTTAAGGATCCCATGTGAAAACATCAGCTGGAAGACTGAAATATCTGAGGAGAAATCTTTCAGGATCTGCCTGTCACTGGGAAGCCAGAACTTTGAGTGCTTGACAAATTATAGGGCTTGCTAAATATTTCAGGTTTCCCATTAGATTCCAAAGAGAATTAAGTCTTATGAGTAGGGACCATGCTCTGGGAGTAAGATCTGTGTGTTAGGACTATGGGATGAACCAAACTAGATATACTCAAGTAAAGTTCAAAACCAATCCACTCTAAGAAATAGACAACTCACTGGTAATTTAATTGCCTGCTAGAAAAATAACAGCTTTTAGAGAAAGATAAGGGAATCCAGAGTCTTTACAAAGTATCATTCACAATACCCAGTACACAGTAAAAATAAACAAACAAATAAATAAGAACATGAAATTCATAGTCAAGGGAAAAAGCAGCCAATACTAACAGACCTACAAATAGCCCAGATTTTGGAATTGGTGAAAAATGACTTTAAAATAGCTATGACAGGTATATTAAGGAGTCTAAAGAATAGGTAGATAAAAAGATAAAATAGGTGTAATAATGGATAATTTAAGGAGAGATATGAGAGCTGTAAGAAATTGGAAATTGGAAAAAGGGAAATTCTAGAACTGAAAAATGCAATACCTGAGATACAAAATTCATTAGATAGTATCAATAGAAGATGGAACACAACAGAATGATGAATCAGTGAACTTGAAGACAGATCAGTGGAAATTATCCAACCTAATCACAGGGAGAAAAATGGAGTAAATCAAAACAAGCAAACAATGAGAGCGAGGATAAACCCCCAGAGATCAGTGACCTTTAGGGTAGTGTCAAGTAGACAAACTTAAAAGGAATTTGAGTCCCAGGAGGAAAAGTAAGAAAGAAGGAGAGAGAGGGGCAGGAAAAAATAACGTATTTGAATAAATATTGGGCAGAATTTTCCAAATTTGACCAAAATGATCAACCCACAGATCCAATAAACCCCCAAAACAACAAATTAAAAAAAAACAAAATCCACACTTAGGTACATCATAGCCAAACTACCAAAAACCAGTGATATAAAAAAATCTTATAAGTAGCCAGAGGAAAAAAGACACATTACATACAAAAGAACAAAGACGTTTCTCATTAGACACAATTCAAACCAGAAGACGATGGAGGAAACTCTTTCAAATGCTGAAAGAAAGAAAAAAACACTGCCAACCCAGAATAAAATATCTAGTAAATAAGTATTTAAAAAGTTGAGAAAAAATAAGGATATTTTCACAAAAGCAAAACTCAGAGAATTTGTTGCCAGCAGTCCTGAAGTACAAGAAATGCTAAAGGAAATTCTTCCAGCAGAAGCAAAATGATTCCATGTTGAAATAAAGAGCTACAGGAATAACTGCAGATCACCGGACTATGTGAATATGTGTGTAAATATAATGGAATTTTTTTAAGTCTTTCTTGCTTTTTAAATGTTATTGAAAGTAAAATGATTATTTAAAGTGAATAATAAAAACTAAAACAATGTAGTTTGGAGTTTATAACAAATTTAAAAGTGACAACTTTAGTACAAAAAGTGGGAGATATTGTAAAATTCTTACGTTAAACATACAGTGGCATAAATTAATTTAGTCATGACCATAACAAGTTAAGTTTCATTCCAAGAGCAGCCACTTAAAAAAGGACAAAAATAGTTAAAAACTAATAGAGAGAATTTAGCATGAAAAAATTACTTGATTATTTCAAAAGAAGGCAGGGAAAAAGGAACAAAGGACTAGGGGACAAATAGCATGAAAACAAATAGCTAATGGGTAAGCTTAAATCCGATCCTATCTATGATTACATTAAATGTTAATGGACTTGACACTACCATTAAAAGGAAGAGATTTTCAGAATGGATAAAAAAGCAAGGCAAAACTATGAGTTAGTTTTGCAAAACAAGAGACACACTTTAAATATAAAGATGTGGAAATGTCAAGAGTACAAATATGGAAAGTACTAAGTAAAATGAACCTGGAATAGCTATATTAATATCAGAATATAAATGGAATTCAAGATAAATAGATTCATTTTATAAAGATAAAAGGTGAATACATCAAGAAGATATAATATCAGAGCTTCAAAATATTTGAAGCAAAATATAACTAAATGAAGAAACAGACAAATTGTCAAGCAGTGGAAGATTTTAATGCCCATCTTTTCATAATTAAAATAAGTAAATAAACAAATGATATAGTAGACATCACTATGAACTAACTTGACCTAATTGATGTATGTAGAATCCTATGCAGCAATGGCAAGTACATTATCATTTTCAAGTGCACGTGGAACATTCACCAATATAGACCATATGCATATGTGGTGCAATAAAGCAACTCTCATATATTTAAAGGACTGAAGTCATAGAGAGTCTGACCATAACAGAATTATATTAGAAATCAATAAGAATAAGTTTTTTTTAAATCACCAACCACTTGAATATTAAGCAAACACTTCTAAGAAATCCACAAATTCAAGAGAAATCTCAAGGAATTAGAACATATTTTGAGCTAAATGATAATGAAAAACAGCATATCAAAATTTTCAGGATGCAGCAATAGCAGTTCTTAAAGAAAAATGGATAATTTAAAATATTTATATTATAGGGCCAGCCCCGTGGCTTAGCAGTTAAGTGCGCACGCTCCGCTGCTGGCCGCCCGGGTTCAGATCCCGGGCACACACCGACGCACCGCTTCTCCGGCTATGCTGAGGCCACATCCCACATACAGCAACTAGAAGGATGTGCAGCTATGACATACAACTATCTACTGGGGCTTTGGGGGAAAAATAAATAAATAAATAAAATTATAAAAAAAAAAAGAAAGGCTATAAATATTTATATTATAACGAACAGTTTAAAATCTAAGATGTACCATAAAAAGCTAAAAGTAAAAGGCAAATGAAAATCAAAAAAAAAGAAAAGAGAAAAGGTAATAATATAGTAGAATATAATGAAGGAAAACAAAGAATAGAGGAAAAGTAAAGGGAAGAGGAGGTTTTTGAAAAAATTAATAGAATTGATAACAGTTTAGCTAGAGTAATAAAGAAAAAAGAGAGTACACAGACAAAGAATAAAAGAGATGATATCAGTACATACTCTACATATATTAAAAGGATAATAAGAAAATGTAATGGAGAACTTCATGCCAATTAATTAAACAATTTAGATGAATTGGAAAAATTCCTTGTAAAACATGACAACAAAATTAATGTTAATTGGTATATCAGATGATCCCAGTTCAACCCACACCTGCTATGCATGAGGTGGGCCACAGCTTTTATCAACTGACCCATTAAGTCTAGATCAGCAAGGTAAAAACATCAGCATCCAAACAAATTATGAAGAAGGTAAATACACACCACCAGCTTATCTATTGGGCTGTACCAAGTATTGAATGGTTCATTATCTGTTCATGGTTATTTAAACTGAAAATAACAACAACTTTGAGTCCTTAAACATATAACAAAGATCAGGAGGAAAAGAATGTCTCTGAACATGATTTTAATGGGAATAGGAAAAACATTTAAGAATTTATCTGTTTCATATATTAGAATACAGATGAAAAGAATTTTGCTGCCACCAAAAGGATCTGAGAGCTGTGAGATGTAATAAAGTATTGTCATAGAGACACAGGAAGCAAAGAAAAAAAGAATTCCTATACAAACAAAAGTTGAGATGGGAATTAAATTTTTACTAAATTCAATAAAAGCAAAACTGACACTGAAGAAAATTGAAATAGTGTTGTGAAAGAGAGGGAAACTCTCTGGAAGGACAAATTGATGAAATGGTGATAAATGAAGCTGGTAATTGTCCCTAAAACCTATCAACGTGTCTAAGGAATAGACTACAACAATTGAAACAAAAGAGAAAATTGAAGACATAATTGAGCTAAAGTTTCCTGAGTCGAAAAGTGACTAAATCTTGCAAATCAGTGTGATTCCCAGTTATGGCCACAGCCAACAAAAATAACATACTCCTTCTAGCCCATTGTGACTACTGATTAGGAAGATCTAACTCTAGATGTCCTGTCTCCCAAGCTGATTTCCTTCCAGTTCCCTCCTGTGATGATAACATTTGTTTCTTCTGCTTCAATGGGCTCTTGTCTCCCAGGACACCTGCTTTCACTACGCTCAATTTCATTGCAGTTAGTCCTGGGTTTTGGAACACTGCTGGTTCTCCTTTTCAACAAATCCGTGCTGTTTTATCGTTATGCCCCTGCCCTTCTTTCATCCGTTGCAGACTTTCCATCCCAGACAGCGCATTGGCTGTCCTGAGCATGCTTCCTTCTCCCCAAACTTTCAAACCAGCTTGTCCCTGTCAACAGTTGCCCTCACCTCCTATTCTCCTGTGAAACTGATACATGCAGTCAGAACTTGCCCTCTGTTTTCCTTCCCATCTCTTCCAGTACCAAAATTCTGTCCCCACTCCTCAACCCCAATCAACCCTCACCCAATTTCAATCTGACTTTAGTCCTGCCTCTTGAGAAACTTCTCTCAAAAGTCGGCAAAAATCTCTAATCACGAAGAGGACTGGATTATTCCAAGTCTCTCCTGAAATTCTCTTTCCTATCTTTTCTCTTGCAAAGCACTGATGTTCTTCTTACCCTCTCTTTTGTTCTTCCGCTTCCTTCTCCCAACATCTGAACGTGGATATCCTCCAGGATTCTCCCTCCCTTCTCTCCTGTATCTCTATGCTTTCATCCGTAATGCTCTAAATACACACGTCTAATTCTAAGATAGGACCTCAAAAATCCATGTTTTTAAAGTTTACCTCACTCTTGGGGGCCTAAACCTACATATCAGTTGCCTTTTCAAGTTCCTAACCTAGGAATATAAACTGACCACTTAAAAAAAATGTACAAATCAAATTTATTTCTTAAATCTGCTAACAAAAGTGTGTGAGAAAGCTTCTCGTAGCTCTGGAGGGCCCTCAAAGAAAGGCTATCATCACAAAAATGTGCAAATAGGAACATACTATATAGCAGAAGAATGCTTCTCTAAGTGCTTAATCCAAGTTAGATGTTAAGCACCCAAAGCAGGCTAACTCTGTGGCAGCAAGATTAAGACAAAAATAAGAACTTCCTGCCAATATATTGTCAGAAAATTGAGTCGGTGTATTGGAGCAAAAATTTGAAACCTTCTGAGGATGCACACAAAAATGAGACAGAGAATTAAACACGATGAAAAGATAGCTCTCTCTAGCAATAATAAGCACAGGTTTCTTACCTGGCAGGGGGAATGGAGGCAGCTGTAGGAAAAGCAAAGAGCTATGCAACTTGCCCAAGATCACAAATAAAATAAGGAAAAAGAGCCTTCTGAATATCAATTTAAGGAACTTTCAGTTTCAGAATAGCCAACATTTAAACTTCTCCAGGGCTTGAGTTATGCGGTGTCTCCCTGAAAAAGCTGGAGGGTCAAGAATCTATTTTCCATTTTATTTCTAGTTTTGAATTCATAATCAGATTTTTTTTAATTGTGTGTTTTTTCTTTGGAAAATTACTTACTATTAACGGTTTTGTTGAGGAATAATTTATATACTAAAATATTCAACCATTAAATGTGTACAACTCAATGATTTTTAGTGAATGTGGAGAGCTGTGCAATCATCACCATAATATAACTTTAGAGCATTTCAAATACCCCAAAAAGATCCTCCATGCTTATTTGCAAGTCAATCCTCATTCCTCTCTCCCAACCCCAGTCCAACACGCCTTCTTCCAGTATCTGTAGATTTGCCATTTTTAGACATTTCATAGAAATGGAATATGTAATATTTGGTATTTTATGTCTGACTTCTTTGATATAATTTAATGTTTTTGCAGTTCATCCATGTTGTAGCATGTGTCTTCCTTAACTACTTGAAGCACTATTTGGATTTAATGGATATCTACTGCTCATGAAACTTTTATTATTATATTCCTTGAAATGTTTTATGTAAAAGTCTTTTACTTCAAAAACACTCTAAGATCAAGAGCAAAGCTAGGATGTCTGCCCCACCACTTTCATTTAACATTTTACTGGAGGTTCTAGCTGGTGCAATAAAGCAAGAAAAGTAAATACTGTATGTCTATTAATTTATGAAAAATAAGTTTATATCATTTTCAAATATTTTTAATTGGAGATTTTAAAAAGCAATCATTTAATTTTATTAAAGTATCGTTGTTCTTATGTTAAGAAGTAATCATCTGCATTTATTCCTAAATATAATGTCTTCAGAGTTGTCAATTTTAGAAAAAAATCTCATAGATGAAATATTATCTAAGTACATATGCCCATAGTTATTACTTATGGCAGGAGCTTGAGTAAAGAAATATGCTTTCAGGATAATAGCAGTAATTTGCTAAGTATTAGCTTCACAGCCTGATGGAGATCATCTTGAGCTCACCCATCAAAATAACCTCCCCTTCTGTACTGTGTAAGGTGCAAATGCTCAGCCCTGAGAGTGATATTAAGAGGGAACATGAGAATGACATTCTCTGTCCCGGCTATTCTCCAGGCCCCAGCACTCACCCTCAGGTGATCCCAGACCAGCCAGGGCTCTTCTGGATCAGTGGGGCCTCTGGAGCGAGAGGGGGTTTAAATAAAGCTCCTTTGTGTCCCTGTTTCTCAAACTGTGTTCATAAAACACTGGATTTGCGAGAAGTTGGCATATTTTTCCTGAATACAAGGACTGTTTAACCTAGAAATACTGTTAAATAACTTCAGGAGATTTCTCTACCATAGGGTCTCTCAGCTTCTCTAATTTGCAAAAGGGCCTTAGAGTCCCCAATGCCTTCTATACAGACAATTTCTTATTCACTCTAATTTAACCATAAACACTATCCCCCTGTAGAAAATCTTTGGACTTTTATATGAATAGTAAATCCAAGTTTGGGAAGCACTGCTGTGTTTTTTCATTTTAAGTATTGGGTTAGCTGTTGGCTTATGGTGTTTCTTACAGAGTGAAGGAAGCGTCAAAGGAGCAGCTCTTTGAAGCGTCTTATTCCAATATTTCTAGTGTTGGACTGAAGGAGCAGTTCCTTAGATCTGCCTTAGTGTCTCTTCTGCTGTTCCCAGGGTTTCCTCTCACTCTCCCACAGGGTGCAGGTGACACCTTAGGCTGGTACACACTGGAGTTCACTGCATCTTTCTGGAAGTACGTAAGCTCAGCTGCTCAGGCAACTTGGCAACAGCCCGGGATGCGTCTCCGCAGGACCCCACGTCAGCTCAGGGGCACACATGCAGATTAAGTCACTGCAAGAGCTCTGAAAGACGGTTAACTATTTTCCATACGAGCTACACAACAGCTCCACAGTAACACCTGAGGGTTACTGATACATAGTTCGGTTCATACGTGCACTGACTCTGCTCCCTACACCTGCCCTCTTCGTTGTTTCTCTATGCACAGAACTGTGAGTTCATTTGCATTGCCTTTTATTTAAGCTGTGCGTTATGACAGAACATCAGAGAAAGGTTTTTCTCCCCAGAACACCTCATGTATTCTGCCCTCAAGAGCCTTAATTTCGAGACTTAATTCAGCAATTTTATTTGGAATTCATATACTCTTTGTTTTCCTACAGCTGCCTCCATTCCCCCTGCTGGGTAAGAAACCTGTGCTTATTATTGCTGGAGAGAGTGTCTCAAGCACTCTAACACAGACATGTTGATGCTTTTGCAAACAGAAGTGAAAACTTTCCAGACTTCATATACACTTTTATCAGTTTTTTCCTCTGTGAGCGATCTGCAAACGCTACATTAATAGTCACCCACTTCATGTTCTCGTTTCAGATTATTTCTCATGTTGCGCAAGTGGGAAGGCAGCTGCTTTCCGGGCTGCTTGAGATTTCCTCAGTTTTCAGATTCTGAAAAATGACCATGTCTGCTAGATTGCAGTCGGTCAATTCCACCACAAAGCAATTGATGGGATAACGCGTTGGGAAGGAATTCCTAAGCACTATATGCTTAGATCATTTCTTGGTAAAAAGAATTCATCTGCTTAATTTTAAATTGAAGTCTTGATGATTTTTATTGTTTTAATAGATTGAACATAAATTCTCACATTAGTTTGCCTAAGTCCTTAAAGTCTATTTCAATCAGTTTTATTCAAAAAATAACAATAGTCTGTATTTGAATCATCTTATTGATAATTTATACTCCTAGGACTTATGCAGCTGTACAAAATTCTTCTCAGGAGGGACATGTTATGAATGAGATTTCAGCATAATTTACAAAGTCCTAGACATTGTATAACTAGTAGAACAGAATAGCTAAAGATGAATATTTTCGTTTCTTCATTCGTTTATGCATCAGTTTATTCATTCATTCAAAATAATTTGTTTAATTCTGAGTTTAAGAATTGGCTACAGGTCTAGTATAACAGGTAAGGAAGATGTGGATGCCAGCACTCACATCAGGATTCCAGGGTAACTGGGCGTGGTGCTGGGGCTCCAGATGCTAAACAACTAATGTGGTCACTCTTTGTCTAATCAAAAAACAATCCTCCTGCTGTGGTCACTGGAAGATTGTTCGGCAAATAGTCACTTCCTTGTCCCTCCCTTTGAGGCCGAGGATGCTTCACCCCCTGCTAACTCTCAGCATCCATGTTACTTGTTCTGACCACTGGAACTGGAGCAGACACGAGAGCAGAGGCAGTGGGTGTGGGATCCTGGTCTGAGGCTCTTGCACTTTGTCCATCTGCTGTGAGAAAAAAAGTGCCCACGGAGCCTTCAGTCCCAGAAAGAGAAACACACAGAGCAGACCTGACCCAGGAGGTGACACGAGGCAGAACACTCCAGGCAGCCTGCAGACTGTGGGGTAGGAATGAACGTTTGTTGTTCTGAGCCACAGAATAACTAATAACACAACTGACGTCATGACGTTGGCTAGGGTCACGGAGGTGGTTGTAGTCTGTGCTGGGAGATAGAAATAGACACAGATAACTATGATGATGATAATAAGTTAACAAGCATTTGGGGCTCCCTGTATTCCAGGCACTGTTCTAAACTGACTTAAACCTCAAACTCCCCAATGAGGGAAGAACCACTATTCCCATCCCAGTTTTAGTGAGGTCAAACTGAAGGCAGTGTGACTTGCCTAACTTCATATGGCAGGCCAGGCCTGGAATCAGGAGGTTCAGGCTCCCGAGCTGCACCTCATAACCACCAGAACGTGCTGTGTGTCGTCACCTTACCTGCAAAGAATGATTGTCATTATAGAAGGGGCGCTAGGTTCCACTGCCTGGTTCTATCAGGGGTGGGTTGCTGAGGTTTATGTTGCACACACAGGTAGCCTTTACTTCTCATACATATTATCTACAATGTGGGCACGCGTGTGTGCCTGTGAATTTATATTTGTATCAGTTTATCTATCTATCTAGAAATAGTCTCTCCTCAGCCGGCATGAGAAGGAATAAGTCATTTCTTGCTGCCAAAAAAAATTACATTTTAAGCCGATTCTGCCACTTTGCCCTCAAGTTGTGGTTGTTTCTTAGACATCCGATAATTGAACGCATCTGTGGACGAGTATCGACCCTATCTGAAATGTTTACATTTGTCTATGACATACTATTATTTACGTCAATGACTCCTTAAGCATCACTCCTTTCTAAAGATAACACAAACACTCCTAGGACGAGTGACGATGTATTTTGCTGTTAAATCTGTATCTAAATATCCAAAATGCAAGGCCCCGTGAGACGATTCGCCATAAACTTAAAAATAATTATTTCGGCCTCAGTTTCAAGGATACTTCTATTTGTCTTGTTTTGAATCCTCTGCATAATTGCCGTAATTCTGCCTTTCACTCAACTTTTGTGGCTGCAGCCCAAGCAACATGCCTTCATCATTTTGTGTTTTGCAACTCCTCTTGGCACTGCATTGCGGACTTGGGTCTATCTCTGAAATGCAGCTGCACTATTTGTTACACTTTGGGATCCAGTGTGAATTAAAACCATCCCTGGAAGGTTGTGCATCGAACCAGGAAGGAACGAATAACCTCCATCAGACATCCCTATATTTTATGTCAAGGCTCTGCCATGTTGTCTGGAGGAAAATCCATTTAATGAACGCGGCCCTCAGAAGCTAGGTGAGTGGCAGGGGGGTGATGGGCTCCTGTCCAGGACACGGCTTGATACCTGATGTTGGGGCCACCACTGAAAACGTGGCGGTGTACAGACCTCTGTGGATCAGACAGGACACCACGCACGGCTCCCGTTCATTATGGGTAATGACAAAGGATCGCAGTGACCAGTATCGTGGTACAATTTCACCTGCTCCTGATAGAGTCGCTTCCGAGTTCAGCCCTCTTCCACTCTCCCTGTAAAGTTCCCTGCTCTCTGTTTCCTGCAGATAGTCCGTATTTAGCACACCCAGAAAGGATGAGGCTCAGAACGACCTCACACCCACACCCTCCAGGTTTTAAAGAACCAGGGCCTCGGCCCTCTTTCCACTTCCCTGCCATTAGTTGCAACTCCCCCCCTCCCCGTCCTTTTTAATTTTTAATTACCATTGTCTGTTCACCTTTGTTTTACCCATGACATCTTCAATTTAAACAGTATCAGAGAGGTTGATGCGAACAGTTTTCTTTTCAGCTTAAGTGACTGCAGCTCGTTGAGTTGTTAATTATGCAGGGAGGTTTGCATGGCTGAGGCTGGTAATTTGAATATGCTCTGATGTCAGGTCTGTGTCTGGGCGGCAGAGCTTGTAAAAGGATTATGATGATGTATATATGGTTCATGGCTAAGTGGGCTAATGAAAGGACCTCATTTAATCAAACACAATTAATTAAATTAACTTATGATATTAACCCATCTTTCCGTGCATGTATAATTTATATTAATTGATTTGCTGCATTCAGATGGACCAATCAGGTGGGTTGCAGACAGCCTAAGGATGAAGGAGTTGTCATTAGCATTACTTTGATGCAAACCATAATTGATGGGTCAGTGTGTTTTAGGGATGTAGCAAAACCTTTGCTAATTGTCATAAGAAGTTGAAATTGACTGTGTCTGCATTAGTACATAAATTTAAATTGATTAATGTTTTGTTCTAAAATTAATGTCCATTCTGGATGGGTGATACAATGCTTTATTTATTGGATTCATTAATGCAGTCTAAGGAAAAAATAGTGTTGAAGTTAGGTAGCTGAGTGGAGATCGTTAAGACGAGTTCAGTGGAACCATCTAGAATCCCCAGCATTCCCACACTTGGCCTGCTCTTTAAAAACCTTTGAGAAAAAAGCCCCAAGTGAGACCATCCAGGTCCAGCATTTAATTAAAGCTCCTTTACAGCCAATTATGATAGAAAGCACCCTGAATGTGTGAAGAGCGTGGGAGCTGGAGGAGGGAGGGGAACATCTAGAAACGTGATCACTTCCCGGCTGAGGCTTAGATGTTAAACGTCATCACATTTTATACCAACCTCCTCTACAAAAAAAGAAAATGCTCTCAAACTTGCTTGAATTGCAATTTATACTTTACAGCCAATTGACAGAGATCATGAAATGTAAAATTACAGACGCTTTATTAGAGCATAGAATTTAAGCCTAGGCTGCATTTTTCATAGTTGCTCTTACGTGGTAAGTTTTATTCTGAAGATGCTCTAGTTAATGTGATTTGGAACCTACGTGGGTTTATGTTTTTAAAACCGGCATTGAATTTGGTGGACTTTCCTAATCTGGCGTCTGATATTTTAAAGAACAGCTGCTAAAACCATTTACATTAATACATAACCTCGAATTTCAGTCATTCCTAAAAGCACAAATGTATTGAGGATGAAGGACAAGGAAGAGATCTACTGAAAAATCAGTTTAATTGATTTATAACTCCTTTCTTTCTTCCCAAAGAAAGCTTAACATCTGCTTCTTATAAACTGATTTAAATAGAAAATGTGTAATGCATCCTTTTACCAAATGGTTCTTTTTTTATGGGTGGAATAAAGTGGTTTGTCTCTTCCGTTTTCACTACAGTGCATTCATGCTCTCAGAAATGGGACATCTCCATTTTCACAAGGAAACATTTTGAACTTCGAACGCCAGAGAGATTAGATATCTCTCTTCGTTGCCTTATTGAAGTGTGCAAAGTATTATTTACAGACAGTTTCTTAAGTCTAAAACAGTTGAATTATATTCAAATATCACTCCATGTGGTGGCACTGTCGAGTAACAATAATCGGTTCTCTGAAAGAAACTTCTTCTCAACTTTGGTGATTGGAGTAATGGGTGCCGAGGACTGGTTTTCTATTGTCAGATTTTAAGGACAGCAATTCCAAATGAAGTCATATTATTCTGAGCCGGCAGTGATGAGCTCTGTCAGAGCTGCAATTGCATGTGCCGTGTGGGGAAATGAAGTTCTTATTACTTGTTTAAATTATGTTTAGTGCGCCTGCTTTATATACCCAAGATTTATACACGTTTGGTGTATGCCACACACATAAAATATATTTGTATACATGTCAGCTTATTAAACATGCAGCAAAAAACTAGTTTGGGTTTGAATATTCCCACCTTCTGGTTTTCTCTTCAAAACGCAGATGAGAAAAGAGTTCATTGCTTATTCCATTGGAACTATTACAAATAAAATCTCTTCTATTTTTCAAAAAAGTGGTTTCTTTAAGACACACAATATGGGAAAAGAGTTATTCGCCCTAACACTGGATTATCGGTCAATGGTTAATGGACTTGAAACCAACTGGCTATCCTGAGAGCCAGCCTGAGAGAGGGGTGGAGGGAAGTGCAGTGTCACGGAGTCTAGTAATTTAGGAAAACCACCCCAGAGACGGCTATAGTTTTACAACATAAATGTTTACAGCACAATTACTTTAAAAATTTAGCTATTTATTAAAATTGTTGTTCTTTTGATGTTTCTTTAAAGCACACGAGGAGAAAACCGACTGTAGACATCTTGCAGACTGGCAGGCAGAATTCAAATAAATACCTTGGGAATCGTGGTCTTAAGTTTAAATATTTGCTGGCATTTCTTAAGGTTGGGAAGGTAACAAAGATAGTGATTTAAAATAATATTGTCTTAATTTAGCCGTTTTGTGAATGGGTCACAGATGTTCTAAGAGAAAATTAACATTGTTTTGTTAAAAAAAAAACCCGCTTAACTCTCTGCAGAATGTCGTGGCAGTTGGAATAATTATTTTGCTAATCAGGTGGTGGTTTATCCTGCGGCAGAGCGGGGCTCTTTTATAGACCATCCTTACAGGGAGTTGGCGGCTGGATGGAAGAAGAAACACGGGCTTCTGAACGTGTCACAGTTCCTTTGTTGGTGGGGCTGGGGATCCAGCGCCCTGAGTCAAATGCTACAATTTAGGCGTAACTTGCTTGCTTCCTGTTGCAGAACCGGCCGGGAACAAGCACTGGTTTTTAGGAGGAATTGCCTCTCGGAGTTATCATTCTCAGTCCATCCTCAGTTCCCTGACCCCCATTCTGTGGCTCTGTCTCCAACCCCAGGTAGAGCAACTCTGCTGGCAGTAGGTGTCAGTGCAGGCAGGAAGAATTATTTCGGAGAGTTGCTAAAGAAAGGAAAATGATTTCCAAAGTCCAAATAAAGAAATTTTCGTAAAATACTGGCAAAGTAGACTGGGAATAGTTTTTAACACATTGTCTTGATGATTGAGTTCTTACAGTTTTATGATCAAGTGGAAATAAAACCACTCTTGAAATCCTTTTCCTGTGGCATGAGCCTGATATGGACAACTGGCCTGTCCTGCCTTAATCCTGGAAGGCAGACAAGCTCTGCACCCCTGCGAGATCAGCCATTCCCATATTTACTGTCTCCGTTCTTTCTGAAAGTGTCCAATCTAGTATGACAAGCAAGGGGATCACTTATTAAAGCACAACCTATAATCTGAATACTGTAGAACGAATTAGGGCTTTTGGTTAGACATTTTCAACTCACCTAAGGCACATGCCCCCGTAGTAATTTTATTATACATCTACAAAAAAACTTTTCAGAGAGAAAACATCTCTTTTAAAGGATGGGCACTCCATTATTACATGTTTATTTTTAAGGACACTTCATGAATGTGCAAGAAATTTCTTAATACTGCATGCATAGGAGATCAAAGTAATGCTTCATGCCGATTTCCTGGTAGGCGTGTGGGATTGCTATAAGAAGCTGGAAGAACGCACTGTCCTCTTTCATGTCAGACCCCCAGGTACAGATAGCACTCAGACGTCCTAACATGACCATTTAGGTTTTGCTTCACATAGATACATACTTTGCCCATAGACAGTCAATGCCTTCTCGGTTTATATTTCTTAATGCTCTAAGGATAAAGTCTCATTTTATAATTCATCCCTTTTAATTCAAACAGCCTCACTTTGCTTCTGTTGGGCACGTGGCTTAGATAAAGGAGGGTTCTCAGTGAGGACCCAGGTCTAGTCTGCCGATGCCGTCCGTCAGGCCTTTATGTTTAAGGTAACCTGTGCAAGAGGAACTCGATTTTTCAGAAGTTGATTTGTCTTAAATATTGTACTGTTTCTCCAAAAACATTTAAAAGTGGATTTATTTTGTCCTCAGTCAAGCAGGTAACACTTTGAATGGCCCATTGTTCCTCCTAAACTAAAACTCTGAATTCTGTTGTATTTTCTACCATATCAGAAACAGTCGGAGAAGGTTTGACCCCTCCCTGACCCCCCGGCAGGTTAACGAGGTGATCGAGGGCAGTTCTACTGGGAAGGGCGATCTTATGTCAGAGGAGGCTGCCGCTGCTGAATTCCAGCCGCACAGCGAGCACAGACAAGCATGCCTGCCGCTTTGACTCTCAAGTTGCTTTCAGAGTCTGAATTTTCTGCCAGCTCGAGTAGTACACAAGCAATACACACACCTGTACCTCAAGTATATTTTAATAAATCGATAACCAAGAAAGGTGTCCACAGAATGCAAAATTGCTCATAAACACATAAATATATGCTGCAAAAAAAAAAATAACTGTTGTGCTTTAACCTATTCTATTTTATGCTAAATTAAATATTTTGCTGCTCTTAAAAACCTTCATTTTTTATTGGAATATTATTTTAAAAAACAGGATGCCACCATAGACTAAAAATATCAGTTCCATGCTGAATTTAGAATACTCTGCAATGTGAATCAAAATATGAGTTTTACATTTTGTATCCTGACAATGAGTCAAAGCTCGAAAGTCAAGTGCCATCTGAGGTTGCACATTTATATCCTCACTCGGACTGTTTGCTTGAATGTGCTACACACATGCTGGAACTGGCTGGAACCATGTTATCAGCTGGCCTATTGGGAGGATCTTCATTTCTCAGCTATGAAGAGTGATGCGTATGGACAGTTAAACGTAAGGGAAGGGTTTTATTTCAATGTGTTGATAATAATGCCATGATTAATTAGAGTTACTAAAAGGAATGGGGATCATTTTTAAATGGCCCTTTAGATTTTTTCTCATCAGTGTTAACTCTGTAATATTTATAATCCCAGAGTCTCAATATAATTTCACGTGTTTCTTATATTTCTAGAAATTGACTTTATTCAATAGTTTGTCACAAAATAAGCTAATGAATTATACGAAGCCCAAGGGATTTTAAACATAGACAAATAGCAAGACAATGCTGTCCATTGTCTTTATAGTCATGAAGGTCTCAGGGGCCACTGAACACTTCCTAGAGCCTCGGTGTGGCATTTCCTTTTCTGTGCAGAAGAGACCAGGGTGAGAGCTAGTATTAAGATAAAAAAAGTTCTGTAAAAGTTTAAAAAATAACATTTGATTTTAAAAATGCTAAGAACTTGATAAAGCTAGAAATGTCCTATGCTCTTAAACACAAACCAAAAGCAAACCAATAGAAAAGATCCTTAGGATAGTAATGGCATTTTTTTATGCCTCCTGCAAAAATGAGTATAATTTGTTGAAGGGAAAAAAATCAATGCTACAGTATATGGTTTGCAAAATGGCAACAAAAAGTGTTGCCTTTTTCTACTATGAGTATGCATTCTGCATTTTGATTAATCTTTTTCTGTTTGATATGGTAACATTTACAAACATTAGTAATAACTGCACGTGCAAAATTTCACAATGACGATGACAATATAGTATTTCTGCATTACTGTATTATATGTATACACACAGCCCCAAAACATATGGGATTGCACAAGAAAATTTAAACTGTACTTCTAGAGTCTTTGCTCTGGAGTTTTGGAATATATTCCCCAACATAGAGCTGCTGCAACCATTATGTTATTAAGTGCCATCCCTACGTCTACCAAAATGTTATTTCACTTTGTCCTTGTTCTCATGTATTAATTTTATGAAGAAACCTGACTATATTTGACTCTGGTATTTCCTTTAAAAATGTCATTCTAAGTGTTAAATGTTTTCAACTGTTAAAACTGTACTATATACTATATACATAACTATGTCTGTAAATATGATCATCGAAGAGTTCTTCAGTGGCTCCATAAAGAAAGTGCTAAGACAGAGGTCATATCATACTAGTGTATATTTTAGTGCAGACAAAGACATGGATGATGCTTCAGCTGATAATGAAATTTGAAATCCAAGCATTGAAATAATTACGAAATCATAAATCTTTATTATCCTAATATAAAAATGTTAACTTAAAAATCAAATTTGAACCCCCCAAATTAGTGTTAGGGGTAAATGTGTATTTATGAGTCTTTTGGAAAAAAATATAGTACGGGAATTTTCCCCCTAATTCATCAGTATTTAGAAATCTGCAGAAAAAATAGAATTTCTTAAACTAATGCTTGGTTAGTGTAATACCCAGTAAGGTTTGTATTTATTTCCCTGTATCACGGCTAGTGAGCAAAGAAAGAGATTAGTCCCAAGTGTAAAAATTGGTTTTCTGTGTAAATTGGTCCCAAAGGGAAATTCTCCAGATTGGTTTCTTGTTACTCGACATGATCCAGTCAAAATCATATTTGTTCCCTTGTCATGTTACTTTAGCAGAGTGAGTTGAGTAAAGGGAACAGGTGCCCATGTGCATTGATCAGGGATCATGGCAAAGAGCTCTTATTAGATGTTGAAGGGTACCAGGAAGGCGTGAGAAATGAAGAGCACGTGGGACAGATTATTGATGATGGCAATAACCGCGCTCGCTGGGCTCCCACACCGAGGCCGACGAGGGGGCCAGATGAGCACATCAGAATAGATATGTTGAAGGAAGAGACAACATGAAGAAGTATGGAGCTCAGCTTCTCACCTGGCAGAGTTATTAAAGTTCATTGAAGGAAGATGAACTGTTTCAATATGTTAAACACTCGAGGCTGTTAAGAGAGAGTTGCTGTCACAAGGAACACCATTGTTGGGCGAGCTTTCGTTGTCTTTGTTTTTTCTTTCTCCTTTTGAAAATTTGAATGTGTTTTCACTCCACAATACTTCTGTATCCTAGCTCCCTGTGCAGCCTTTCGAAAAGCAGAGAGACATAGCCGCTCTGCATAAACTTGGTTGGCCTCTAATTTCTGAAAGTTGCTGATCAATTTGAGAGTCAACAAAGAACTTAGGGTTGGCTGTGCTGAATATACTTTAAATATTAATTTACTCATCACTTGCTATACCATCCACCCTGGCTAGTTTCATCTCACACAAAGGCTGCTCCAGTATCAGGTCGGGCATGCTGAGCCTTACATGCTTTGGTCTGGGACCAAGAGTCCAAGTTTAACCCACAGAAGGTAGAGTCAGACTATGCAATTTTAAATCACCCTAATGTAATTAATTTGGGAGCCCCAAAAGTTAAGAAAAATAATTCTACATTTTGCTGGAGTCCAGAGAACTCTACATTAAGAAACAGGCAACTCTCAATATAAATTTTGCTTTGGGGTTAAACTTTCTCTGCTGAAAGGTCACGGCATGATTCAATGTTTTTAATCCTACTACAATGTAATGACATTTTAGGGGGTGTTTGCAAATGTATAGTAAGCTGCCCTATTCAGAACAACACTTGATTTTAGTGTCTAAATTAGCCACACCCGCTGCAGCTGGCATTTGTGTTAGGGGAAACCTAAACAAAGAGATGAGCAGCAGCGTAAGGGATGGACAGAATCATTGCAATGGACGTAACAGGTGCCAGCCAGGCACTTCAAGGAATTCTGTTGTTATATTCAGGTTCTAGTTCCCATCCTATAGTGGGAAACAACTCAACGTACCTGCTTACCTTCATGGGCCTGCCCAGATTAAAGAGTGATCTTTTAAGAGAGCTGGTTAGCTCAGTTATTTTCATTCATTTAAAAACTAGGCTATTTCCACAATTGCATGTCCCATATTATGGTGTAAAATCTGATATTTCACGTACTATTTCTTCTTCCAAAGTGGCCTTCAGATTCATTCCATATCTCTTCTTGAATATGTATCTATGGAGTTGTGTGTTATGTGTCTTCACTACATGTGTGTTTTGACCAAGTTGGACAAAGCAGCATTCTAATTGGCAATGGTACTTGGTGGGGTTCTTTTTCCTTTTTCTTGAAAAAAGTATCTGAAATTTGAAAAATAACATAAAAATTATGAAATCATTTTTCAGAACGTTGGCACCCAATTTAGACTAGAGATTCCTGAGTCTGTTCACCGTCACTAAGGTGGAATGGGTCTAAGGAGTCTATTCTATGCTGGCCACAACCCCTTATAAATAAACCAATTTAACGCCATTTTCTGTCCTAACAAAAATAAAACGTGTCCCTGTTCAGTGAACCCGAGAGCAGCAACTCTATTTAAACACGTTTATCGCCGGCATCACTTAACCACCGTATAGACTGGGCCTAAGAAGGGGCTCCACACAACAGCATGGAATTGTCTAATTAAGGCGCCAGCCGGGAGAGCCAGGTGGATGAATCGCTGCCATTAGCCACAGCAATTACCAGGTGGTTAGAGAGCCAGGCACACGCAGAGTGGGTGCGGGGTGAGGCACACCGACCACCACGTGGCCCAGGGAAATGCTCACAACTGCGGGGCCCTGTGAAATCCATTCCTTCAAGGAAGAGGGCGTTCAGATGACAGAATTCTTTTAAGTCTTTCAATACAAAAAGAAGCCAGTGACAAAACTGAGGGGTGATTTTGTTTGATAGAAGTATTGCTTATGTGACAAAATATTCTTTTCATAACAGATGAATGGTGCTGACTGGGAAATTCAGTTGCTAATCCACCTCCTCCATGAGATGGGGACCATGCATACCCATGCTTCTCCCCTCAGTGCTTAAGGCAAAGGTTGCTACAGAATCGATGCTCAACAACTAGGACCGGAGATGTTGGGCTTTCGTGGCAGGCCAGGCCTCCCTGATGAGCCACTCTGTCATAGCGCCCTCCACCACTCTTCATCTGTCAGAGTGCTTGGCACTGCCAGACATCCTATGTGGGGACTGTTGGTATGCCAGCTCTTGGTCTGTCTCCCCAGTGGAGGGTGAGCCCACACTGGAAGGACCTTGTCAGGTTTTCCCACAGTTGGAAACAAAGCAGAGTCTCTAAGACTGCCTGGCACATAGCAGGTGTTCAATGCACCTTAGTTGGATGAAGGAATGAGTGTCTCATTTGCAAGATAAATCTAAGAAACGGTGGGCAATATTGTCCCAGTTTCAGGATACGAAAACTGAGTGTCCAAGAGGCGAATGTGCTCAAGGTCACACTCCTTCCCTTGTATGTTGTGTTTTTAAAATTAACATTGTCTAATTCTCCATGTCCTAAAATGGTTGGAATCCAACTGAATTCTTTACTTTGTGCCTTTTCTTGTTGATTTGTTTGTTGTTTTGTCCCCTAAATATTTTAATATTGTCACTTAAACACATGTGCAAGGTTAAACGATGCTATAAAGTGTGTAATTAAAACCTCGCACGCCCCCGTAGATTAAACACCCTGTTGAACAGATATAAAGAAACATTAGAGCTATTACAGTTCTTTCCGTTCTGACTCTTTTCCCATCATGCTGTCATCATTCAGGCCTGGGACTCGTACTTTCTTCATGGCTGAATTGAATTCAAAATCTGCGGGATGGTAACCGCATAAATTTAAGAGATTCTTACAAGAATTTCACAATCATATAGCAATTCCTTTTTTCCCACTAAATTTTGACTAGTCTAATTTTCTTAGGGAAAAAAGGAGGGTAGACTGTCTCTCTACAATGATTTTTTTTTTAATACCACACTTCAGGTTTAAAAAAACAAAAGCGCTCTGACACAGCTCTATGTAGTTGGATTCTTTATTGCTTGTCTCAGTTCACGTAGGCACACGTGTGTGCGCACACACGCAATTTGTTCTTATTTGTGCCTTTCACTTAACGTTTTGTCTTAAGAATTTATTGCATGTTTCCTAAGAATCTTACAAATTTTAATGTTAAATAGCTTAATAAGTGTTGAGTTGTTACCAAAGCTGTTAACCTATTGCCACATTCTTCCCACAAATGTTACTTGTTATTCCTGAGTGAGAATACACTACTCATACCCTTAAATACTATGGTTGTTCATAAGAAGTGGCTTTTGGAGACAGGTATCAAAATGACAAAGGACCAGAAGTGTTGTCTGAGCCCGTGAGGGAGGGCAGTGGACAAAGCTGGTGAAGTCCTGGTCCTGAGGTCTGGACGTGCACCAGGCCGGGGCCTGGCCAGACTGCATATTACCTACGGATTTCAACCAACCCACCCTTGCTAGGGGGCTGCAAACTGACCCCCACTGGGAAACCCATCCTGGGTAGCCTTCATTGCTGAGAAACAAAAATGAGTCAGAATTCTGCTCCTTGCAGAGAGTCGCCAATTCTAAAGAAATGTATTTTCTTTCAACTCTAAAGAAACATATTGTCTTAAGCTACCTTGTGGCAAGAAATATCTTTTTATATTTTCACCATTCCTTATACATGACATCACATCTCATTTCAGTAGTTCTAACACTTCTACTAATTCAACAAGATATCATTAAATGACAAAACACTTGTTTTATATGGTGTTTGTTTTCCTGTGCTTGCTGCAAAGCACGTGTGACTTCTGGTCTCATTCTTCACATATACCAGGGGTGGAAAGGGTCCTTTAAAGAAGAGGAGCGTAGGAGGGCAAAGAGAGATTTAAAGAAAAAAACAGAAACGAAACCTTGATGTTTACATGGGATAAAAAGGGACCACCCTCAAGAGAGAGTCAGCAACGTGGGTATTTGGCGTCCCAGCGTGCGGGCTGTGTGGAGGACTCCTATCTGCCTTGTTAGGGAATCTGCCTGCCTCCTTGTGCGTTTGGCAGCTCTGCCCCAGGGGCTGAGCGACTGGGGAAAGGGCACCTTGCCATTCCAACAGATGGGTGTGCTGCAGGGCCTGGAATTTGGCTCGCACGTGTTCCTTGAGGGCAACTTCCCAGCTAGAGACATTCTTGTTTATTTGAGTGGAATTTTGCTCACAAAGTGAGTGGAATATTTGCTCACAGGCCCTATTAAATTTTGTTTCGGTGTTTTTAATCAGTGCATAAAATGGGGGTTGAACTGTGTGCAGCAGGTGAGGTGATGTTCAAGAGTGAGAAGCAGCTATCTCTAGGAGACAGGACCCCTGCCTTCGGCCCGGCCCACACCCACGTCCCCCCCGCAGGGGGCTCAACTGCAACTGCCCGAAAACGCGTCTTCTGTGGGTAAATCCTTTGCCCCTCCCACCAGAGCTTTCCTTTTCTGTCAACAGACTGACATTTTCATTTTTTTATTTTTTATTTCTTTTTTTTAGTGGGGGGGTCTTAGACATAGGAGGGGAAAGATAGGATATATGGTATCTATTTAAGGGAACTAGTAAGATGAATGATACCAAGGATGTCGGCATTTTTGTTGCAGCCACAAGGAAGTCTATTGTAACATGCCTTGTAGGGATTTTGAAATTTATCAAGAATTTAGAAATAGTCGAGTTCCAAGCGCCGCAGGCATTGATGACATGCATGTCGCTGAGCATTGATTTTGTGCCTGTGCTAGGTACACAGGAAGAGTCAAAAATAAGAAAAGATCCGATATCGGGCCTGAATGATTTTGCAAGTCGCATTTGCAGGAGGAAGAGGCATTTCTCAGTCACATTCAGCTGAATGCGCTGTATTTATGGTTTTGCTTCTCTTGCCCCATCTCTTCCTTTCCTGGGATGAAATACGGAGTTCCTGAGATTAAGCCACTGACTTTTAATACCGGTTGTTCCAGACACTCGCTCGAGTTAAAAACTGAACTCGGCCCTGAAACACTAAAACAATGTCGCAGTTGGCGTGTCCCTGGCCCCTTGCATACCCAGCACTGTCTTCTAAGCAAGTCCCTTTATTCGCCCTAGCCCCGCCATGGAGAGTCTGCTTCTGCTGCGTCCCAGCCACAAAGCGAAGGGCTGCATTTGTCTCAGGCGCTGCCCCAAAGTCCTGCTCTCCAAAGTGGGGCCAGAACTGCCTGTCCTGCGCTTCTGAAGACTAAGTGCCCAGAGGCCTCCCAAGAGGATTTGTGAATTGCCATTGTTGTGTAGATAGAAAGAACTTCACATTATCCTTATTAATCTCCGATAGGATTGGAGCACAAACTCTCGATCTTTCTACTTTACTATTTACCACATGGAGTCGTTCATTTGTTCATTCATTCGTTCACCTCTCATTCATTCAGCAAGTATCCATTACTTCCTGGCCAGGCCCGCGTCAAAGGGGCCAAGCCAGCCCCTGCCCCTGCCTTTCTGTTCCCTGGGTTAGAAGGAGCTGCTATCAGCTGTAAGAAAGAAGGATCTGATAAACCAATTCAAGATGAGGTGTTAATTACTGGTAAGTACATAACGTGCTAACTTTCTTAGGATTTTTGCATTTTAATAGGAGCAATTCCTTAACTGAAAGGAATGAATTTCTAATGGTGTCACTCTAGGGTGTTAAAAATGAAATTTCAGGAGAATGAGGGTGCTTCTAGTAAAATCCAAAAGGCCTTTCTAGTGCTTACTTTGTATACATTTAAGACCGGATTTTTAAAATACAAGAGCATGTTAATAAAGAGGTTATCCACTCTTTTATCATTCATACACGGTAAATTCGATCCTGGTCTTATGCTACAAAGATGAGAGGTTCATAGTCTTAGGTGAGGGTGTGGCCAGGTGTGATTATAACCAATCAGTTGTGGCGCATTTTTATAAATGCCAAAATCTGGGTAAGCAGAGAGTATGAGGAAGATACAAAAAGGGAAGGGAAAAAGACCCATGGAGCATGCTGGGATTTAGAAGAAGGGAAAGGCACTGGAGATGGGCTGGCACGCACCCAGGCCCCAAGTTCACCATAGGTGCTGAGGACACTTGGGGTGGAAGGAGTAGGTTTGGGGGAGAACAAAGGAGAGGAGAGGAACTGCCCTCTGTGGGTGGCCCGCACTGCGCTAAGTTCTTTACACGTAATAGCTCATTTATTTAATGCCCATTTATAAAAACCCTTATGCACATCTTAAAGATGAGAAACTGTGGCGAGGTGAGCTGGTGAAGGGACTTCGTCATGTCCAGAACATGTGAGCCCTGGCCTGCCATGGGTTGTAGGCTGGCTCTTACTCCCTGGAACTGCCCATGGGGTCTCTAACCAGGGCCCTGCGCCCTCACCCGGGGCCTCTCTGACCTTGGCTCCTGAGTTGTGATCCCAAGGGAAGGGCAGGCTTCTACCACCAGCTGGCACATGGACTGTGCATCTACAATGGATTCTTCACTGGCCGGCTCAGGAGTCTTTTCATGAGGCACCCTGAGGGAGCCTCCCCAGCCGTGCCAGCCCTGGAACCTGGCACCACATTCAGAATTGGACTGAATTAAATGGTGTGATGATGTTTCTGTTTTAGGGAGACAATGACCACAGAGCTATGGAGGAAGGAGCAGAGGGAGAGGAGAGATGGGAAGAGCTGGAAGGTGTTTATGACAAACATAGTGAGGGAAATACAGAGGTGTCACATCCACGCGTTGGCTTGGCCAGGCCCCGCCTTTCCTCAGGAACATCACCCTCATCCAAACCCAGCAGACGCCTGAAGCATGCGACAAAGGCGACGAGGGGACTTGCCTTTTACAAAACCCTACAGCTGATTGATACACGTTTATTTACAGTATCAAGTGGAATGTTATTTCATTTACATATATGTAATCTTATATTTAAGATTATTTAAGAAGAGTGCTGAATATCATCTCAAAGCATCCTGATTTTCATTCCCCTGGTCATATAGAGAGAAGTTGGGAGTTGTTACTTCCTTTTTGGACGTGCATACCACAGGTGCACAATTAGTGGAAGGGAATTTGAGCAGGAGTGGGTTCAACTAGGTATCTCCCTAATTACCCAAGACGTTTCATTTCTCATTATAAGGTAAGTAAGACTAGATGACCTAAATTAAAACAAAAGCCAACAGTGAATTAGCTGAGTTCAGAGAGAAAGTGTGACCTGCTGCGCTTCACTTGTTACAGCGAGTTAAATCCACCTGCATTTGCAGGGTGGTGGCGAGCCGTCTGCGGCGGGTTGAGGGACGACACTCCCGGAAGCCCCTCTGCTTCCCTGATGAGACCCTCATAAGCATCACTCCCCACAGTGAATTGTGCTTCTTTTGTTGTCTTATATAAAACATTGCCCATGACCTATGATTCTGGTGTTCTGTTACCCAATTTCTACCCATTCAGCATTTTCATGCTCTAAGAACAGCGATTTTAAAGACCAGTGAGGATGGGAGGATATGACAGAGTGAGAATAACTCCTCATCCATTTTTAAAGAAACTGACTGCAATCAACAAACATATACCATTTAAAGAACCAGCATCTTTAAAATTTTTATTTTATTTCTTTAATAGCCAATCATTCATGAGGATTTCTTTGTGGTGAAACATGTGGCTAACTGATTTTTCTGTTGAAGGACTTTTTCTGCTATTGTGAATATGTGTGTGTGTGTGTGTGTGTGTTTATATACGTGTGTATGCACATGGATGGATGATGTGTGCCTGTGTGTTGACAAGCAAAGTAAGAGAAGAGTGAATTCAGCAACCTACTCCCCTCTCTGGAGTTTAGTTGGGTCATCTTCTTCAGGGAGTTCCCGTCGCCCCACAGCACAGCCAGTGGTCCTGGAGCGCACGGGGGTGGGACAGGGCTGGCTTCACGCCTGTGCTGTTAAGGTCGCTGCTTGAGTGTGGGACCCTGACGCAGATACTGAATCCGTCCAAGGCTCTGTTTCTCCATTTGTGACATGAGGTTGTCAAACCCACCTGGGGTGTGGTTATGGGGCTTAAAACGAGGGGAAATGGCTGAAGATGTTCAAAAGGTACGAACTTCCAGTTATAAGATAAATAAGTTCTGGGGATGTAAGGTAGCATGGTGACTCTGGTTAACACTGCTGTATGGGATATTTAACATTTTCTAGAAGAGTAGATCTTAAAAGTTCTCATCACAAGAAAAAAATGTAACTATGAGAGATGATGTATGTTAACTAAACTTAGTGTGGCAATCATTTCATAATATATACATATATCATATCTTTATGTTGTGCACCTTAAACCTCTACAATATTATATGTCAGTTATATCTCAATAAAGCTGAAAAAAATTTTAAAAAATGTTAAAAGAGGCAGAGGGTGAAAGCAGCCCAGAGTTGGTGCTCAGGAACCTTTGGCTCCAAGTCCCCAGGCAGCTGCGCCCATATGATCTGCGTTACCCAGTTAGCATGATTTAAATGCGTGATATCGAGGCCCACCGCCACTCCACACAGCCCTTCAGTACCCAGCGGGGGCGTGTGTCTGCCTGGGAGCAAAGTGATGAGCAGGCCATGAGCTGGTGTGAGCTGCACGTGTAGTGTTGAGAAGGTCTGCAGGCACTGCAGATGAGCTCTGCGGGATTCTATGTGAAAGCTGGAAGTAATTTTGCTTATGAAAAGTCCTCAATGACTGCTTCTAGTCCAATTAACTTCCCAAAGATGTATGCATACGTACTGGAGAAAAACATTTTTTTTCTTTTTCTTTTTTTTTTTTGAGGAAGATTGGCCCTGCACTAACATCTGTTGCCAATCTTCCTCTTTTTCCTTTTTTCTCCCCAAAGCCCTGCTACATAGTTGTGTATCATGGTTGTAGACTTGTAGCTCTTTTATGTGGGACGCCGCCTGAGCATGGCCTGATGAATGGTGAGTAGGTCCAAGCCCAGGATCCAAACAGGGGAGCTCAGGGTCAAGAAGTCAAACACGGGGACTTAACAGCTACGCCACCAGGCAGGCCCCCAACGATTTTCTAATGAAAAGAACTGTGAACTCTGCAGTCAAATGCTCAGGGTTCTAAACTTGGCTTTTTCCACCCGCTATGGGGAAGGGGCAACCTCATCTTTTGGCTGGTGGACCTGGGTGGGGATTACCTCTGACAAGTTCTCAGCCTCAGCGAGCCTGGATCCCTCACCCCATTAATACTCGAATTATTTTGAATGCATTTTAAGAGATGGTCTTATTGCAAAGTAGAGCAAATATGTGCACAGGGGGCGGACATTGATGTAACCAGTAACTTCACCTTGGAGAATGACATGCCAAGAATTAAAAATAAGAATACGATTGATTAAAGTATTTTTGGACCTTGAGGGAAGACTTGTGGGGACGGAGAGACGAGAGCTATCCTAGCGTGAGCTCTGAGCACTCTCGGTGAATCCTCGGTCCTTCTCCTGCTCCATAGACATAGGGGGCCTTGTTTAGCCAGTACGTGATCTAGTTCCTTTCTCTTTAAGGTTAAGGTTTCAGAAAACAGCATCCAGCCAGGCAGATGCTTCCTCAAACTCAAGTCTATTGTGAGTTGCGCTGTTTTATTTTTCTACTCTGTACTGTGTGGCTGCCCTGTTCATCTTTCTGTACCAACACTTTGCTGTCTAATGATATTGGGCCCAATGAGGCAGAGCCCGTGCCCAGAGAAGCTCATTCATCTTTATTCGATTCCTGCCTGACACCACGTTGCCCTGTGACACAGGTCAGGTCACGGCGTGGCCATTACCCCTCGTTTGCACACTCATGTTCCTCCTAACCGCCCTTCTCAAGTCAAATCCAGATGATTTGTGCCAATTTCATGGGGCACGGACTGGAACATCCGATAACTTTCTACATGGCTGAGTTTATACCATTCTGCTTGCACGTTTCAAGCTGCCGTGTCTGTCAAAACACCATTTTTCCCTCCTTCTTATGGGCTTTGATAGAGCCCTGAGTGCTGGAGGTCTCAATTATGAAATGTCATGACATCACTGTGCAGTTTTCCACAGTAATTTCACAGTGTCACTCTGTGGTTTCTCCAGGGCCGCTCTGAGCCAGGACTGAAGACAGCTGTGGCCTCTGTGTGGGCACACTGTGGGCCAGGAGTGGACTGTGTGGACACAGGGAGACAAGTGTGTTCCAGAATCCAAACATGGGAGAAGAGAGGAAAAAGGGCAAGAGAAAATTGACTTCAGTGTTTTCTGTGTTCTGTCCTGATACTAGCGGCACATTTCCAAGTGCCTGCACAGATGCCTATCCATCAGTGCTGAGAGTCTTAGGTGAATACTTATCTCAAATGAGAGTGAGAGAGAGAAAGAGAGAGAGGGAGGGAGGGAGGAAGACAGTGTCCTTCATTGTTAAAGAAGGGGGAGCATTGTATATTACTCCTCCGAAATATCTGGAGCCGTCACAACAAAAGTCAATACTGCTTCTCATCCTTTATATTACATCAAATAGTTTTCATATCAAAAATTGTCCCCAAAGTGTAGCTTGTGTTTTTTAATTATCAAGATGTTCATAGCTTGCTCTCTTTCCTAATTTTGTGACCAAATATCCCACAAGAGAGTTGATCTTTTAAACAAGAAATACATTTTGAAGTCCATAAACAGGTACACTGAAATACGTAGTTTTGATGGGTATACCTTGTGAAAGGCTTTTACCAGGCATTCATAACGCAAGGAAATTCTCATTTTACTACCTGATGGGAAGAAGTGACAGGCTTAGGGTAACTTTCTCCATTGATAATTCATTTTGTTTTTAGTTAAGTTTTGCCCTTGAGCTAAAAGGAGATAACAATGAATAAAATGGTTCTGGTAAGATGTTTTGATCTTTAAATTTACGCGACTGTAACGCACCGAAGACTGAACTCCTGTGGTAACGGCCGCGGCGGCACCGCCAGTCAGCGTCTTAACCTAGAGTGTTTTCATCTTCACGTGTCCTTAAATGTTAATATTTAAGATCTGCATTAGCTCTCTATCTCTGATAGTTGGGTCCTTGCTACTCAAACTGTCGTCCTGGGACCACCAGCATCGCCCACCTTGGGGTTGGTCAGACGAGCCGAATCTCAGGCCCCACGCCAGGCCTTCTGAACCAGAATGGAAATGTTCACAAGCTCCTGGGCCATGAGTACCCACGCTCTGGTTTCCACAGTGCTGTTTTCTCAGTGGTAAGGAAAGTGGGAACCCTACCAACTCTGTACCTGGGACGTTTCCTTGCCAGCATCTTCAGTTAAGAACAGCAAGAATCCTCATCTTGAGGACCACCATCTCCTTCTTCAGATTGCCTTGCCAATTAAATGGATTCTTGACCACAACATTTTGTAAGGAACTGCCTCCTGCTCATCTTAGCTAATTACTTTCATCTTATCTGACTCTGTATATTATCAAAGCCACACTCTTCTAGCTCCCTGATATTTTCCTCTTACTCTCTGAAATTTCTGTCTCTCTTCTTTCTGCCAAACCAGTTTCACCATGTTCTTATGGGCCGAAGAATACAAGAAAGAAAGGTATTGGGAAGAGATCAATGTGCCAATGATTATGAGCTTTCATTTGGATTAAAAAGCATCCTTTGTTAAGTAAAGGTTTAACTGAAAGAGAGTGACGTTTCTGGAACCAGAGAGAGCACACCAGAATGAGAGTTTCCTGTGCTTTTCCCAAATCAGCTGTATGGCTACATCAGCAAGCCGGCCTTCTGACATCCCATTTACAATTGAACTTACATATATGCTCCTTTTAAGAGTGACTGGGTGTTGGAGTCTTGTGTGTGTGTGCTTCTGTTTTCACTTTATATTGCTTTTGCCTATAAACATATGTAATTTAAAAATAGAATCTCCCTGTTGAAAATAAATGGTCGTCTTATTATAATCTTCCCCCCCTTATGGTGCCATTAATCTACAGTGCAGTTTCCAGCATTTTTATTCTTACATAGAATGTGGATAACCCTTTTATATCAAAAACTCTTGTGCAACCTTACAAGAAAATCCAATTAATCATTTAGAATATCATACTCAAATTACAGTGGAATTATGTGTCCCCTCTGCTAGAAACCGTTGAAACTTGTGGTGCATTACATCAATTAAGGATACTTCATTTCCAAATGGCACAAATGAGCAAAGCATGAGTCATGGCCTATGGTTCTCCTTAAAAGCCATCAGTGCTAATGGTTTTGTAACCTGTATAAACTTGATATGTGCTTCATTTATGGGGCAAGCTAACTCTATGTCAGTGGTGTAATATTTCTGCTCGTATACACAATACCTTATGTAGTGTTACATTTAATTGCACAAAAATAAAGATAGCTTTTTACATAGTCTCCTCCATTTATGAGGTTTGGGGAGCTGATATGATCATGCTTTGCTATCACAGTACAAGAAGTGCACTTAGGCCAATCAATAAGTAATGATTCATAACATTTGAAGTTATGATAATCAGAGATTAGAGAGAACAGCAAATTTCAGTGTCTAGAAAAGGCATTTTTTGTTACTCATCCATCTATCACATCTGGCTTGATCCCAGACTTATCCATTTTACCTTTTTGTGCTGCAATCTAGTATAAATGAATTAGGCTAGAATGAGGTCTGTAGAAACACATTTCTCAAACCTCCCGGAGCTGCAGGTTTCTTTTCCCGAGTTCCTTGCGTCCAGGCCGTCTGTTAGGATCACTCTGAGATAATACGACCCCTACGTGGAAATAGCTGTCTGTTCACCATGACGAGTTCCTGCCTTGTCCCAGTTCTAAGGCATAGAGCCTTTCTCTCTTCCAGTTACTTATCCCCGTTGACACTCAGCACTGGGTTTTATGTCTCCTCAGCAAATCCTGTTAGTACGTTAAATGTACACTATTGATACGTACTTAAAATATGAGTCCATATCAGTTCTATCTATCAATGCTATTTTTTTTGTTAACCATGAGTACAAAAAGAAAGAACAGTAAGAAAAAATAAGAGAACATGGAATATACTTAAAAATCAAGATTAGATCTAAATATTCTTATTTCCTCCCCAATATTTTATACCAAAATGTTTATATTGATTTTTCTTTCGAAATTCCTGCCTCCATTCTCTAAAGACTGAATTGGCTTTCAATTTCCAATGATCAAATGATATACTTAGCTTAAATTAACTTTTTAAAAGTGCAAACACTTGATTCAGTAAAGATTTTCCCTAATTTTGTTAAATAAAGATAATTTTACTGAAATAAATATGTATTCTTCTGCTTCTATCAAAAGGTCTTAAGAGAATCTCCTCTCAGTTCTATCTCTCACAATAAACTCTCCCTCATGCAAAAGGAGGTCGCCCAGGGAGGGAGGGAGCTATGCCTGGTCTGCAGGCCGGCACCCCCGGGGGAACAGGGCTGGGAATGCCGCTTCCACTCAGTCTCACTCGCAGAAGTCGAAGTGCGAGAGAATCCTCACGGTGCTCCCCCCACGCTGCCAGACGCTCTGATGGGCCAGCTCTGACCCACTCTGCAGACTTGAAACCAGCACTACGACTGAGCCCTGACACAGCCTGAGAGCAAAGCCTGACTCCAGCATTGCAGACACAGAGTGGCCACCGAAGCCCGATCCCCAGGGATTCCCCGGGAACTTGTTAGAAACCACGTCCTGGGCCCCAACCCAGAACCACGGACTCAGAAGCAGAAGCACTTTAGAGCTGGGACCCCGGGGTTCTTGAACAAGCCCTCAGGCGGGGCTATGCTGTCGACAGGGACTCTCCCTGACCAAACACCAGGCAGGCCCCCCAGCCCGCCGGGTCTGGGCCTTCAGTGTCGGTTCTTGTGGGGCCGGCATCCCCGGGTGGAGCGAGAGTCCTGTTAAGTCAGTTTAGAAAGAACCCTCACCCTCACCTTGAACAAATTCCTCACCCCTACCACACCCAGGGAAGATCTGATCTCCCCGGCCCGCCTTCAGCAAGGTGCGGCAATAGGATGTATTTTATTTGTTAGCTTTTCGTCTTGATTTATAAATTTTAAATGTGTAGATATATGGCGAACAGGTCTGCCTTTGTATTTTTGCCCCGGGCCTGGCAACGTTAGGGACAGGCCTGACATTATGCTTCCTAGGCTGGACCAGAGTACTTGGTCTGTCCCAACACTGCTTTAAAACCCACTAACTGTAGTCCTTTTCATGATTTATTTAGCCTTTAACACCATACCAGCATCTATAATGCAAGGCAGGCTGAGGGATTCTTGGTATTATTTAAAAATCTGCACAACAGTTGCACACGGCGGGTTGAGCAATTGGATTATTAGTTTCATGTTTTGTAGAATACTAGCTGAGAAGAATGAATCGCTCACGTGTATTGGGTAATATATTACCTAGTTCTCACCCTTGAGAGAGTATTTTCTTGAATCTGTAATACAAGCCATTGTTGATAATATAAACACTGTTGGAGGCATTATTAAAGTAAGTAATTTGAATCCACTTTTGTCACCTGTGGTTTGTGGTCCAAACTATTTAATTCTGTACAAATGCAAAAATGGTAACCTTGAGTTTGTTCTTTGGGAACAAGCTACCGCCAACCCAAGGAGGGGGCCCACGACTTTGGGCTCAGGGAATAAAGGGAGTAAGCGGGCTTAGTTTCCTGACCCTGCTTTTGTTTCCTCATCCAGGAAACGTGAGAACTAAGTGTGAGAAGGTACACACTTGTCATCTCTACTCACACCTACGTTGTGTCCTCTGATCCCTTCAGCTCCTTGGTTTCCGGTCCTTGAATATGGAGATATTAACTCTCAGCCCTGCAAGTCAGCTCACTGTGCAGAGCTGACCCAGCACTTGTTCTGAGGGCACTCAGCGATGGTGTGTTTTAAAATATGAATAGTTATGTCATTATTAACGGCAGTACCCAAACCCCTGAACTAGAAATCAGTGTAGGTAAAACAGTGAGAATTAAACTCCGTCAGCCACTTGTCTGACGGTGTTCGTTACGTGTGTGGACGTGGTTGTTTGCAGTTTGTTTTCCCACCCAGATGGGGGGTGCTTAGCATAAGAACTCATTGTAGGGTGAATAAAACGTTGGGAGACTTTGATAAACTTGATTTCAAGTAGTGTGTTAATGACATTTCCAAATTATAGCTCAATATCTTTGTCTTGTCCTCTAGACATCTTTTCCAATAAAGTACCTCTAAATTTAAAACAATGGGTCTATTGGTTAATCTGAAAAAAATACCCTATTTGCCCTGTGTTTCTAGAATATTTGGATATGCTTTGGTATATTTATTGTCTTTTTTTTCAGCTTGACAACTGGTCTCATTTTAAATTTAGAGGGGCTTAACCTTAAAAAGTGTCTGGAAGCTGGCAAAACATATTGAACATAATATTTGAAAACATAACTTAAATAGCATGGGAAAACAACTTTCCTGTGTGTTTCCCAATGTGCACTGTGTATCTTGATTTTGCATCCCCAATGCACCAGCATTGTGCCTTTCCCTCATGGAGGAGGCCACCTTATTGTCTGCGTGTGTGTGTTCATCAGTTATCTACCTGGAAGCCAAAGCTCTTCTCATTTTACTTATCTTTGAGAAATAGTGTGCATTTGGGGAAAAAAAAATGAGTTTATTAGTCTGATGTGGTAGCTGTGACTATCAAAACAAGTGGCTCATCCCTAGAGCAGTCACTCAGCTGCTTCCTCTTCCCCTTAAGTTGCCAGCAAACTATTTTCAGATTGTAAAAAAGAATGTTCCAAAGTAGGTTCTTTTCTGAGGTTGACACATCCTATTACTTGGCTTTAAACCTCATCTTAAGCAGGAAGAGGAATTCTATCAAAGTGGGCCCAATCAGGTTCTTATGTTGTGTTTCTAATTAGAATTTAAGTTGCTTTTAATGTCAGTTCCAAAGAATCCGTGGTGGAGAATTAGTTGTTACCTGTAGAAATAAAACATAAGGATGATGTCTGGACAACCTGAGCCAGGAGAGATTTTGCTCTTAGTTTCCAGTAAATGTTAGCTACATGGGGCTTGGAGCTAGAGAGGGTGGTGGTATAGGGCACCCCTGGATTAGGTAGGTAATTGTCATGGAATAACCTGACCTCAAAATTAAACTAACCAAGAACACACTTATTTGACTCTGCTGCCAGATGGTTCTCTAGCATCCACACTGTGCAGCTTCTCTTGTGCTAACCATCAGTGGTGCTAATCTCCGAAACTCTCGCCTTCTTTTTTCTCCCAGTGAAAAATTACTTGCTTATCAAATAGATGACTTCATTCAGCCTGCTCTATAATAACCTTGGTTAGAATGATCTTTTAGGAATATATTAGGTACAAAATATGAGATCTTCTTTCCTAAATGAGTGTTGCATCATTATACATTGATATTCTTTCCTGACAAAGGGGAAGTGTGCAATGATACTTGTTAATATTTGCCAAAGAAGTGTGAAAGAAAACTAGGAATTGCCTAAATCTACAGCCTGAAAATTGCTATCTATAGCTTGGTTGATTAGAAAAGCATTAAACTTTGAAATTAGTTTATCAAAACTTTATCTAATACCCTAGAGCATGGGATCATTTGGAGAATCATGCAGATTTTGTGATTGTAAATAGTACAGTCAGGGAAAGTTGATGTTAATTAAGGTAAAAGTTGACTTTTAAAAAATTTGTTCAAATTTCTATGAAAGACAGCAGGTATAAGGAGAAAGCAAAGAATTTTTGAAATGACAGACAGATTAGAATCCTGGCCATTTGTTAGCGTGACCATGGGCAAGGTATGAAGCTTCTCTTAGCTCCAGTATGTGCATCTTTGAAACTGGGATTAACAAGAAGAGTTTTTGTGAGAATTGGAGATAATTATACGACTCGGCCAGCAACACTTTTGGCAGTCAGTGCCTATTTAATGACTATTTTGCAAGCAATATATTAATGTACACTGCCGTCTTGACATTTTCCAAATAGTTGTATAATTAAAAAAAAAAGACCATAGCATTATTTAAAGTATGAACATTAATAAATATTTTACCAAAGCATCAAATTACTAACTATTACAAAACTTAGGCCCAAATAATCCAAGTTAAGTTTTGGCAAAAACACAAGAACCAGGGAAAACATTGTGAACACCAGCTGGCCTCTTGGGGAAGTCAAGTCGTCAAAGACACAGGGTCTATTGAAGGAAGTTCTAAACCAAGAATAGGATCTGTCCTTTGTGAGGGCTCCCGTAACGTGATTTTTAGAATCAAGCTCTTGGTTTTCAATAATGCAGGCCTTCTTCAGGGGCAAGCTTCTCTCATGACCATTAGTATCTCCACCCTGTGAAGGTGATGAGGCCATCTGGAAATCAGGAATGGAAGACACAGATGGACGGAGAGGCAGTGGTGGGAGGAGGGATAGAGAGAAGGTGATGACACGGACACGGGGAGGTTAAGGAAGCCTGTGAGACATCAGTAGGCAGCAGACGTGATAATGGGGAGGGACTAGGCTAAAGAAAAGGTATGTGAGAGTCACCAGCAAACCGATGGTGATTGAACTCATGCTCTTAGATGACGGGGTCCTAAGAGTGTGAAGAAGGAGGAAAAAGAACAGACACAACCTAGAAATGCCATCTAAGGAGCAAGCAAGAGATTGTGAGCCCATGAACGGAATTGAGGAGGAGCAGACAGGAAAGGAAAGGAAGCCAAGAGAAAGGGCAGCTCCAAGGATCAGGGAATATTGAGTAGTATCAGTTAGAATTAAATGAAAATAGCACACTGAAGAGAGTCTTGTTGTTCTGGCCCTCAGAGGGAGCCTTTGGTGACATGAGGAGAGTAGCCTCCAGGAGGCTCCGAAGCCGTGTTGCAGAGAGAACTACTGAGCAGCAGGTGAGGAAATAGAAGTAGAAATAGACCATGCTGGCTCTCAAAAGTAGTCGGAAGCTAGGGCAGGTGGCATGAGGCAGATGTAAAGTCATCAGTAAATTATTGTTGTTGTTGGTTCAAAAATTTTCATCCTATCTAAAAAACGATTTCAAGCCCAATGCTATTTTTAATTTATCAATATTCTCATTTTCAGTTCGGGAGATGTAGATAATTGTACCTTTGGAGAACACTGCACCCTTATATTTTTACTTGAAGCCTCTGCAGTGTTTTAAATCCTACACCAATTAAATTTAAATGATGATTTAAAATATAACCAAACCATAATGTCACTAACTCAAATTGAAACAATACCTTGCCATTTTCCAAAACATCACCTCATTTCATTTTGAGTTAATTTTCTTAAATATGTCAAGCTAATTGAATGAGAGAGAAATCACTGAAAAGAGGCCTTTTTCACTTTTGGGCCTTTATTTTCCAAATATAAAATTCATATATTTTCTCAACAATTCATTAGCTGGGGACCCCCTCCAGGGATGGGAAGTCTAGCAAGGAAATTAATTCCTAAATGAGAAGTTCCTGCCGAAACCTCTCCCACATGACACATAGAGTTATTGAAGAAAGACTCCCTCAGATATATGATTCTAGTCAAGGAATTCACCAGAAGTGTGAATATTTATAAGGCAGCTCTCGAGAACAAGCAGCCAATCATCATTAGATACTTTGGTATTCGTTATAATAAAATTAATCTTGATTAATTCATTCATTATTAATCTTGCATTCAAATGCAATTCCATAGAAATTGCATTGTGATTTAGCAATTAATTTACATGCCAAGATTGAGAAGCATTTCCTTGGTCCTCCAAGGCACAGCTCTCCATTGTGTCAGGGAGTCAAATGCAGGCCCAGAAGATCCATTTGTCTAAAAATATTCCAGGAAAAAAATAAAAGGAAATATCTACGTTACAAATGTTGAAGCGAGGAGAGATCTCTCCTGCCTCATGTTCTACACTCTTGAAAAAACAAAAATTGTGCAGCATCTGGTGGGAAGGAAAAGTACACGCATACTTCAAATGTTCCAATAAAGTTTAGGTCTGTAGACAGTTTAATTGAATTTTGAAAGTTTCTTCTTTATACTCATCATCTAAATGAGCTTTTAAAGAAACTCGGTTGTATAAGAAATTCGGAAATAACAAATTGGAGGCCCACAGCATCAAGCCATTCAACCCTCTGCTCGTCAGGAGGTGACTGTCCAATACGTCAAGTGTTTGGTAAACACGTAGAGGGTTGGTTCCAGTCTTTGGTGGGAGTCATAGGGCTGACTTCAAAAGAGGAGCTTTTGTCACTGACTCACCAGAAGAGGTTACATAAACCTCTCTTAATTTTCACCCAACATTGTTTTCATCGTTTAGTTTCCCCCAGCCTTTCTCAGTTTGTGTGTGGTGTAGAATTAAGAATTAATACTATGTTGAAGAGAACTTGATCAATTGACTGACAATTGGTTAGGAAGCTTTGGTTTGTGAAAATGTCTGTAAATCTGCAAAACTACTAAGGTTTTCATTATTCGTCCCCACTTTTAAGGGAAGTGAATAGGTTTCAGAACTCTGTTGCTATCCCTCTACTCTGTTCAAGATTTATATATCAAAAAAGGTGCTGGCATACTGTATTCATTCTGACCAAAAGAAGGGGAAACAAGCAAACCAAGTTCTCAAACAAGACTTGGAACCATTCCATGCTTAGGATGTTTACACAGGGTTTCTTGATTGCATAGGAAACAAATGTTCCCATTTGATCTGAGCAGCCCTGGCCCCTGTATCTAGAGGCCATTGTGAAAGAAAGGAGGACTTTCACTGACCCGTGAAAGGTATAAACGAGAATTTCCAAGTGAAACGGAAAATGAACTGAAGCTTCAGTTTCCAGGTTAGGGAATCTGCTAATATGTTTTATCAGAATGCGTAAGTTGCTATGGGCTGTGTGGACCCACTCACAAGCTGACCTTCAGTCCCCAGGGAAGGGTCTGACCATGACAAACGCGTGTTTGCTGCAGCAAGGTGCCACCATCCTGGGCTTGCTTCTGCAGCTGCTGACTACGAGTAAGGCACCTCTCAGTCACCTGCTCTCACGGGCCAGTCTGGAAGAATAAGGACGCAGGAGCCACGGCTATTAACCCCGTACCGGACACTCAGGGCAGGGGCATATTTACAAAGAGAAGTAGAAAAGGGACACATTATCCTGGCATTCCAGGCCACATGTTTACCTAAAATATCCCGGTGTCTGAGGCAGAGATTATCAGCCTGGGGCGTCCCTTGTGGACTTCAGATTTTGCTAAAGGACTGTGGGAAGGTTTGTTCTGTAAGAACAGTTGACATCTCATTGTTAGAACAGTTTCTTAAGCATCTCTTCTCAAACAAGCATTATTTTATGCAGGGAGGAACATAATTGCATCTGAATGCACAGTTATAAATGATTCAGAGTTTATAAAACATTATAAATTCTTTTTTTCCCTTTTTTCTAAATGTTTTTTATTGTGTCTCTCTTTTCAAATTTTCTTGGAACCAAGTTCAGCTATTTATTGTTACCTTGTAAATTGTACAATTTGTAAATTTGTAAATTCAAATTGTACAATTTGTAAATTCATCAATTTGCCATAATAAAACACAAAAAATATTTTAAGTTGTATATATATACACCCACATACATATATATATACACATATGTACATATATGTTGAGAGCTATATCTGGAGAGAGAGTGGAGTGCGCCCTGTTACATTAGAGTCCACCTTCCAAAGGGCGGTATATCTGAAGGTCCTGTCTCATCGCTACTCTGAGGAGCAGATGGGACATCTAAGGGAAGTGCAAGGTAACCATTCTATAAGCAGGAGGAAGGACGCTCCTCTGGGACATTCTTTGGATGGAACGTCCCTCTTGCTCATCGTCATCAGACATCAGCCTTCTCCTATCTGGACTGAACTTCAGCCAGTTGGTGTGTCAGCTGCACTTTCGACGCTGGTATCCGATGGGAGTGAAATGGAGAAGGGCTATCTTCAGCATACTGATGACCGTGCCATCCCAAACACAGACAGCTGCGTGTCATACACCTTACATGTTGTGACTGCCCACGGCAGTGTTGGGTGCCCAAGGACGCAGATCCTGCAGATACGCAGAGGGCAAGAGTCAGTGCTCAGGGCCGTCGACGGGGTGGCTGCCATTTAGGGAAACCTTGAGCCCTACCCTGAACCTGCCGGGTTCTGAACACTGCCTCCTAAGCAGCAGACATTCGCTTTCATACTTGTTAATCCCACAGGTCCCGTTTTAGACAAAAACAATCACCCTGCAGATGGAAAAAATGACATGGAGGTGGTGCTTTGTTTACTCTTTATGCAATGTCCATCAGTGCCCAGGGTCGTGTCCTATCACTGACACCATGTTGGTCTGGTGCTCTCTTCCTCTCTACAGTCTCTCCTGAAGCAAGCTCATTCGTGTCCAGAGCTTCAGTCCCCGGCCCCACCCAGCTGCAATCCTCAGAGAGCTGACAAGAGACCTAATAGGCTAGAGGCTTACAGCAATTGTAAGGCCCTGAGCCTAACAACCTGCCAGGGTGGGGGCCTACTCACTTAAAAGAAATACTGCAACACAAATGTGGTATTAGAACTTGCAGCCAACTGTGCTGGGGCTCCCCACAGCTGATAAAGAGACTGAAGGGCCCACAACAACTACAAGCAGCTGAGCATTACAACAGCTGGCCAGGAGCATAACTCAGCCTCCCTGGGCGCCCACAGGGAGAGCAAACAGGCCACAGCAGAAGGATACACGTAGCCCACATAGGGGTCACCCCTGGAACATTGAGAACTGAGGGAAGCACACTGGAAGCCTCCTAAGCCATCACTTACATAAGGTCACCTATCCAAGAGCAGGAGACGTAGCTGACCTACCTAATACGTAAACACAAGCACAGGGAAAGAGGCAAAATGAAGAGGCAAAAGAATACATTCCAAGTAAGGGAACAGGACAAAACCCCAGAAAAGGAACTTAGTGAAACAGAAATGAGCAACCTACCCGACAGAGAGTTCAAACTAAGAGTGTTAAGGATGCTCACTGATCTGGGGAGAAGAATAGATGGACTCAGTGAGAATGTCAACAAAGAAATGGAAGATATAAAAAAGAACCAATCAGAAATGAAGAATACAATACTGGAAATGAAAAACTCATTAGAGGGACTCAAAAGCAGAGTAGAGGATACAGAAGAACGGATCTGTGAGCTGGAAGAAAGACTAGAAGAAATTACCCAAGGTGAACAGGTAAAAGAGAAAAGAATTAAAAAGAGTGAGGACAGTCTAAGGGACCTCTGGGACAACATCAAGCGCACTAACATCCGTGTTATAGGTGTCCCGGAAGGAGAAGAGCGAGACAAGGGGGCAGAGAATCTATTTCAAGAAATAATAGATGAAAACTTCCCTAACCTAAGGAAGGAAACAGACATCCAGGTACAGGAGGCACAGAGAGCCCCAAACAAGATAAACCCAAAGAGGCCCACACCAAGACACATCATAATCAAAATGTCCAGAATTAAAGATAAAGAGAGAATCCTAAAAGCCGCAAGAGAATGTCAAGTTACATACAAAGGAAACCCCATAAGGCTATCAGCTGACTTCTCAGCAGAAACCTTACAGGCTAGAAGAGAATGGCATGATATATTTAAAGTGCTAAAAGGAAAAAACTTACAGCCAAGAATACTCTACCCAGCAAGGTTATCGTTCAAAATGGAAGGAGAGATCAAAATTTTCCCAGATAAGCAAAAATTAAAGGAGTTTGTCACCAAGAAACCAGTATTACAAGAAATGTTAAAGGGACTGATTTAAGGGGAAAAGAGAAGACCACAAATAGGAAAAATTAACTATTTCCACGATTAGAACGTAATGGATACAAATGCACAAAAAAGAGGTTGGATGTGATATCAAAAACATAAAAGGAGGGAGGAGGGTAGTTAAAGAGTACAGCTTTCAGACAGAGGTCAAACTAAAGTGACCATCAATTCTGTATAGAAGAAGTAAGGAACAGAGAAGGACTACTAAAACACTGAGGAAAAAAAAAAAAAAGTTAAAAAATGGCAGTAAGTACATACTTATCAATAGCTACTTTAAACGTCAATGGACTAAATGCTCCAATTAAAAGGCATAGGGTGGCTGACTGGATAAAAAAACAAGACCCATATATATGCTGCATACAAGAGACACACTTCAGACCTAAAGACACTCACAAACTGAAAGTGAAGGGATGGAAAAAGATACTCCACGCAAATGGCAATGAAAAGAAAGCTGGGGTAGCAGTACTCATATCAGACAAAATAGACTTTAAAACAAAAACTGTAAAACGAGACAAAGAAGGGCATTACATAATGATCAAGGGAACAATCCAACAAGAGGATATAACACTTGTAAATATCTACGCACCCAATGTAGGTGCACCTAAATATATAAAGCAATTATTAACAGACATAAAAACAGAAATAGACAGTAACACAATAATAGTAGGGGACTTTAACACTCCACTTACACCAACGGATAGATCATCCAAACAGAAGATCAATAAGGAAACATTGGCCTTAAACGACACACTAGAACAGATGGACCTAGTAGATATATACAGAGCATTCCATCCAAAAACCGAGGAATACACCTTCTTTTCAAATGCACATGGAACGTTCTCCAGGATTGATCACATATTAGGCCACAAAACAAGTCTCCATAAATTTAAGAAGATTGAAATAATACCAAGCATCTTTTCTGACCACAAAGGTATGAAACTAGAAATCAACTATAGGAAGAAAATCAGAAAAGCCACAAATACATGGAGATTAAACAAAATGCTACTGAACAACGACTGGGTTAATGAAGAAATCAAAGAAGAAATCAAAAAATACCTGGAGACAAACGAAAATGAAAATACGACATGCCAGAATTTATGGGATACAGCAAAAGCGGTTCTAAGAGGGAAGTTTATAGCAATACAGGCCTATCTCAACAAACAAGAAAAATCTCAAATAAACAATCTAACAATGCACCTAAAGGAACTGGAAAAAGAAGAACAAACAAAGCCCAAAATCAGTAGAAGAAGGGAAATAATAAAAATCAGAGCAGAAATAAATGAAATAGAGACCAAAAAAACAATAGAAAAAATTAATAAAACCAAGAGCTGGTTCTTTGAAAAGATCAACAAAATAGACAAACCTTTAGCTAGACTCACCAAGAAAAAAAGAGAGAAGGCACAAATAAGTAAAATCAGAAATGAAAGAGGAGAGGTTACAACAGACACCTCAGAAATACAAAAGATTATAAGAGAATACTATGAAAAACTATATGCCAACCAATTCGACAATCTGGAAGAAATGGATAAATTCTTAGAATCATACAACCTTCCAAAACTGGATCAAGAAGAAGTAGAGAATTTGAATAGACCAATCACCAGTAAGGAGATCGAAACAGTAATCAAAAACCTCCCCAAAAATAAAAGTCCAGGACCAGACGGCTTCCCTGGTGAATTCTACCAAACATTCAAAGAAGACTTAATACCTATCCTTCTCAAACTCTTCCAAAGCATTGAGGAGGGGGGGAAGCTCCCTAACTCATTCTACGAAGCTGACATTACCCTGATACCAAAACCAGACAAGGACAACACAAAAAAAGAAAATTACAGGCCAATATCACTGAAGAACATCGATGCGAAAATCCTCAACAAAATACTAGCAAATCGCATACAACAATACATTAAAAAGATTATACACCATGATCAAGTGGGATTTATTCCAGGTATGCAGGGATGGTTTAACATTCGCAAATCAATCAACGTAATACACCACATTAATAAAATGAAGAACAAAAATCACATGATCATCTCAATAGATGCAGAGAAAGCATTTGACAAGATACAGCATCCATTTATGATAAAAACTCTGAATAAAATGGGTATAGAAGGAAAGTACCTCAACATAATAAAGACCATATATGAGAAACCCACAGCTAATATCATCCTCAATGGTGAAAAACTGAAAGCTATCCCTCTAAGAACAGGAACCAGACAAGGATGCCCACTGTCACCACTCCTATTTAACATAGTATTGGAAGTCCTAGCCAGAGCAATCAGGCAAGAGAAAGAAATAAAAGGGATCCAAATTGGAAAGGAAGAAGTGAAACTGTCACTATTTGCAGATGACATGATTTTATATATAGAAAACCCTAAAGAATCCACCAGAAAACTTTTAGAAGTAATAAACGAATATGGTAAAGTTGCAGGATACAAAATCAACATACAAAAATCAGTTGCATTTCTGTACACTAACAACGAAGTAGCAGAAAGAGAAATTAAGAATACCATCCCATTTACAATTGCAACAAAAAGAATAAAATACCTAGGAATAAACTTAACCAAAGAGGTGAAAGATCTGTACACCGAAAACTATAAAACATTTCTGAAAGAAATTGAAGAAGACACAAAGAAATGGAAAGATATTCCGTGCTCTTGGATTGGAAGAATTAACATAGTTAAGATGTCCATACTTCCTAAAGCCATCTATAGATTCAATGCAATCCCTATCAAAGTTCCAACAACATTTTTCACAGAAATAGAACAAAGAATCCTAAAATTTATATGGAACAACAAAAGACCCCGAATAGCTAAAGGAATCCTGAGAAAAAAGAACAAAGCTGGAGGTATCACACTCCCTGATTTCAAAATATACTACAAAGCTATAGTAACCACAACAGCATGGTACTGGCACAAAAACAGACACACAGATCAATGGAATAGAATCGAAAGCCCAGAAATAAACCCACACATCTATGGACAGCTAATCTTTGACAAAGGAGCCAAGAACATACAGTGGGGAAAAGAAAGTCTCTTCAACAAATGGTGTTGGGAAAACTGGATAGCCATATGCAAAAAAATGAAAGTAGATCCTTACCTTACACCATACACAAAAATTAACTCCAAATGGATTAAAGACTTGAATGTAAGACCTGAAACTGTGAAAGTTCTAGAAGAAAACATAGGCAGTACGCTCTTCGACATCAGTCTTAGCAACATCTTTTCAAACACCACGTCTGACCGGGGAAGAGAAACAATAGAAAAAATAAACAAATGGGACTACATCAAACTAAAAAGCTTCTGCACAGCAAAGGAAACCATCAACAAAACGAAAAGACAACCTAACAATTGGGAGAAGATATTTGCAAACCATACATCTGATAAGGGCTTAATCTCCAAAATATATAAAGAACTCATGCATCTCAACAACAAAAAAACTACCAACCCAATTAAAAAATGGGCAAAAGACCTGAACAGACATTTCTCCAAAGAAGATATACAGATGGCCAACAGACACATGAAAAGATGTTCAAAATCACTAACTATCAGGGAAATGCAAATCAAAACTACAATGAGATATCACCTCACGCCCGTCAGAATGGCTATAATTAACAAGACAGGAAACAACACGTGTTGGAGAGGTTGTGGAGAGAAGGGAACTCTCATACACTGCTGGTGGGAGTGCAAACTGGTGCAGCCACTATGGAAAACAGTATGGAGATTCCTCAAAAAATCAACGATAGAACTACCATATGATCCAGCTATTCCACTGTTGGGTATTTATCCAAAGAACTTGAAAACACCAATTTGCAAAGGTACATGCACCCCTGTGTTCATTGCAGCCTTATTCACGATAGCCAAGACTTGGAAGCAACCTAAGTGCCCATCAAGGGACGAATGGATAAAAAAGCTGTGGTATATATACACAATGGAATACTACTCAGCCATAAGAAACGATGAAATCCAGCCATTTGTGACAACATGGATGGACATTGAGGGCATGATGCAAAGTGAAATAAGTCAGAGGGAGAAGGTCAAATACCGTATGATTTCCTTCATTAAGTAGTAGATAATAACAACAATAAACAAACACATAGGGACAGAGATTGGATTGGTGGTTACCAGAGGGGAAGGGGGAGGGAGGAGGGTGAAAGGGATAATTGGGTACATGTGTGTGGTGATGGGTTGTAATTAGTATTTTGGTGGTGAACATGATGTAATCTATGCAGAAATAGAAGTACAATGATGTACACCTGAAATTTTTACAATGTTATAAACCAATGTTACTGCAATAAACAAAAAATTAAAAAAAAAAAAAAAAAAGAGCTTCAGTCCCCGTACCTGGAGACATGTGGCCAGGCTTATATCTGAAGCCCAGGATTCCTGCCCGCCAGACTTTCTTCCCACTGCAGACTCAGCATCTCCACCTGACGGCTTAAAGGCACTTCCCGCATGGCGCAGCCAAACCTAACGCACGGACTTTCCCTCTGATGGTGGTTCTCTCCCAGTTCCCGTCGCAGAGATGGGACTCTGTCCTCCTGGTTGCTGGAAACACGAGTCAGGGAGGATGGCCACTGTCCAGAGTCCAGAGATGTAGGAAGGGAAGTGACGAGGTGCAGAGCTGGAAAGATAAACTCAGAGCCCTGCTGCCTCTCCTTACTTCTATGCACGTGGCAGGCGTTTTTAATGGCAATTTCTCGTTTTTGACATGCTCCTGTGAGCTTTGTACAAGGTAGGTTATTAAGCATGGATCTTTAATAACCAAGTCTATTTGGTTCCAAAATTCAAATACTTTATGTCACAGTGTGGCAAATGGATTCCAACAATTTGTTGAGTGGAGGGTCCCCAAATGCTGATCCTGGCCTGTGGAGTGGTGTCCAGAAGGTCTCGGCCCCATGAGGACAGCAGGAAAAAGTACTACCATCAATTAGCCATTTCTCTCCTGGCTCCGGCAGCATGGGCCAGACCGTGAGGAGTAAAAGGCACCTGCCACATGTGTGTTCTTCCTGACATACCATGCCGTGGCTCGAGTCCATTGACCATGATCTAGATGGGCACTTGCCAAGGCCTCTGACGGTTACTTTCCTCAACGACGTAATTGGAAAAATAGTCATAATAGCACCAAGAATAAACAAGTACATATGTACGAAAAACACTTTTGAGCCAAAAAAAACCATATTAATAACTATATATGTAACGTATATTTGTTTATTTTGTGTTGTTAAATGATGTCTTCCCAAGAACATTATTCCAACCACTAGAAAGAAACTGAAGGAGCAAACTGATACTTCTGAGAGCATCAAAGAGGGGTTTTGTTTGTAATGCTGGGCACACAAAACACAGAGTGAAATAAATTGTTGTATATCACTTGTTAGGTGTGTTCAGCGACAAATAAACTATTCCGAATTTTAAAGAATTAATGATTTCTCAAAGCATGGAAGTTTTACCTAAGTGTTTAGAGTTATACTATGATTAAATAAGTTAAAATTAGCGAGGTTTGTGAGATTGTGGCAGTCAAGTGGCAGTTTCCACCGAGTTTTTAGTTGTGTGTGTAAAGGAGAGACGGCAGGCCGTGGTCCCAGGAACCCCAAGTTTGGAGGCCCCAGGCCATCCCCACCTTCCCACCAGGCTCGGATCCGAGTGACTTGTTTAACAGAATCTGAGCTCAACATTAGGAAGTATTTGGGCAATAGATGTCTAAGGGCATCCAATAATAAGTCTGTGACTCTGTGATACTGCAGTTCTTATGTTTTGTACTTCTGCACATGCGACAAAAAGAACATGCTGCTCCCCATTTATTATTGTGTTTATGTCCTTTATCTTTTACCTTTGGAGAAGAGGGGAGAAGATATACTCATAATACTGACCCTGGGTCCCTGTGAGGAGGTCAGGTGCCCAATGAAGCAGCAGCCCAGCCCCAAATGCGAGCCCGTTACTGCTATGAAATCCTCAGAGCAGACTGACACGGGTGGCCTGCCAATCCCTCCTTCAGAAAGTGACACTCTGTCTGTGAAAATATGCTGTGGTGCCCTGTTGTTCTAATGCCCCCCCACACTGTGGAACCCTTGAAGCTAAGATCAGTTGAGGTCTCATCTCGTATAGATTCCTTTGGGGGGGGGCGGGGACCTGGGACATACCCTCAAGTAGTAAGTCCATCATCTCTCCTGCTTTGTGGGCCAAGAAACCATGAGTGGTTTCACGTGACTGGATATAACGTAGAGCAGAACTCCACCTGTCAGCAAACGTGGCTTTCAATCTGGATCACTCTTTGCAGCTAAGTAACCACGGCCTCCGGGTCTGAATTGATCATCTCTAGATGGAAATCCAGAGACTGCGTGGCTGTGAGGAGGAGGGAACACAGGGGTACGGAGCGCCACGCTCTTGCTCAGCGCCAACGTCCGACAGCCTTTCTCTGTGAGATGAGCTTCTCCAAGGCCTCAGGAGCCCAGATTGTGCAGATTGACCCTGCCTCTCTGTCCAGTGGGTCACGGTAGAACCTTTTCCTACAGAGCTGGGAACACAAGACATGTCAGAAGATACAATCAACCAAGAGTCTTTGACCCAGGGTGAGAAAAAGAAAATGTTTTTATTTGAAGAAAAAAATCACGCATTCATTACTGGACACAAATAACAACAGCTTAGAATTACTGGCTCTTGTAGTCCAAAAAGATTCAAAAGAGGAAATAATTTACTATGCAATGTGTAAAGCTCTTTGTTTATCTGGTTTAAAAATAAAGTCACTTACCTTAAATTTAAAAACAATATTACTCCAAATACAGAGACATATTTGAATGACATAGTAAAAAGAGGAACTTAAATATTTTTGAGAGGGATCGTTTCAAATGCAGGCAGTTAAATTGAGTGTCTAGTAAGGCAGGAGGAGCAGGTGCTCCTCAAACGACCCGTTCAAACATCAGGTATGAAAACCAGGTATTAAGACAGTATTCTCTGATACAATAATCATTTCACGCATTTTGACTGTTTGCCTTATTCTTAAGGCAACACTCAATATCCCATCAACACTTAAAATTACTTACAGTATTCTTTGTACAGTATCTGACTAACATATTCCTTGCAGTTAACTTCAAAAATTTTTAGCAGTTTCCAGGTTGATTTTCTGAATGTCCACTTTTTTGTAATTTTCAGTCATAAGAATTTGTGTAGTGGGTGAAATGTTAGTATTTGTGGGGATTAAGCCCTGGTACTGGATGCCACATCCCCACTTCCCCAGCGTACTGATGGCGCCAACACCTTGGTCACCGTAGGTTCCCCTTGGTTCTGTCAGAGTTCGGACCTGCAGTTTCAGGACAGTTTTCAAGGCAAAAGTACTCAGTATTATTCTTCTCATTGGAAATCCTATTTTTTTAATGAAAATTCTGATTTACTGTTTTTCGTTGTCTTGCTGAGTTGGAAGCAGAGACGAGGAGGAAGCGGAGGAAGAATGGCTTTGGTGGCTCTTACCGCCTGAGGAGGACACAACCACTGACGGGAAGAGGGCGTGCCCACCACCACAGTTCCCGCAGGAATCTGACTAGAGATGCTGGGAACAGGTGACGTGGCGACACCTTCGGGGGTTTGAGGTTTTCCTGAACCGCCTGGAGATCTGCATCCACCTGTCCTGGAAGGTGGGGTGGAAATCGATTCCAGGCGCTGTGAGACAGACTCCCTTGGTGTCTGCCTCCTTCCACTTGGGAGGCTTCTCCGGGCTTGTGCCATCATTAGCAGGGTCCGACTGCGCTCCCCTGGTTTGCTCTCTGACCCCGGCCCTGACAGGGCGCTGCTGCTGGTGCCGTTGCCTTCTGTTGCTCTCTTTTGAGTCTTTTCTTTCCCTAAGACCCCAGTCGTCAACAAAGGACTCTGGCTACCACTGTGATGCTCCATGAGATCTGCAGGACCCGAAGCCCTACCAGCCACTGCTTTAACACCGAAACCAACTGTGTTGGCATGGTGATTGCAGTTAAATTTAGTCTCCCCATTGGCACCTACAAGCATTGTCCCCTAAAGTACTTAGTGCCTGAAATGCAAATCATTTGAAATTTTCATTATCTCCACTTCTGCTGCTTTCCTAAAAAAAAAAAAAAAAAAAAAAAAAAAATCCTCGTATGTTCCAGTTTCCTTTCTGTTCATTCAGGCAACAGTTTCCATTTTTCAAGTGCTATACTAATTCCAGAAGAGGAAAAAAAGAAAAAGAGTCAGATGATGGCTTTCCAAAAAGGGTTCGCATTTCCATTGGCGCTAGAGATACAGAAAGATCCCATCCGTGAGTAACGACGCTGCCTCCGGTAGGACGCACTCTGTGCTCGGAGGACCAACGGCAAGACTGGCTGGGCTCAGGGACCGGGTTTGACTGGAGCTTGTTGAAGAGAGGAGTTTGCCAGAGAGCAGGACGAGGGCCAGGTTTACACGGTTCAGATGCCGCCTGGAGCTCAGCCCCTCGCTCCATCACTCCGTATGCTCAAGGTAAGACCCTGTTTCTCCTCCTTCCGTGTGCCTCCCCTCTGCAGCTGGAAGAGAATCCTAATCAAGCCTCACAACATGTCAGGACCTCCATCCTCAGCATGGATGGAAGCTCAGGAAAGGGCAGCCACTCTCCTCCCAACCCATATGGAAATTTCTAGAACAACAGGAAAGGACCCTGATTTTCACTCAAACTTACCCCAAAGTGCAGAGGCAATGTACAATGGAAAGAGCGTAAGCTCTCGAGTTAGGCAGATCTCCACCTCTTACCAGCTGTTTGAGTTAGGATTGTTTAGGAGGACTGCCTGAGCCTCAGTCTGTAAAATGGAGACACAGTGATACAGGGGTACCGCGGGTACGAGATGGAACAAAACTGCAGTGTTTGCAACAGGGCTCAAGAGACAGTATCTGATAAGTCCTTCCATGTGCTCTCTCCATGCTGGTCCCTCTTCTAGAAGCTTGACCCAGCCCTCGTTCCTTTTCTCTTCACCTGTCAGGTGCTGCCAGTGACTACAATTATGGCCATTTCCAGGAGACATCCTCTGTCATGCCTTACCTACCAAATTAATTACTCAGAACCCAGATCAAGGGATGTGATTCAGACCAAGGTCAAAAACACCCCTCCCTCAGTCATGGTTTGTGCTGCAGGCCCAGCACTCAACTAGAGCTAAGGCCAGCCGAGCCTGGTGTACAGCTCAGCGAAAGTCTAGGCTTCCTGCTAACAACAGGTAAGTGATCGATGGCATTACAAGAAATGACAACAGGCAGGCAATATCAGGGCATGTATCCTAAGACCTGAAGTCGAATATGACATACGTTCTGCATTAACGACTACTTAGTAAGTTATGCTCCATATCAAAAAGCCTCCATTTCAGTGGCTTGCAACAACACAGATTTATTTCTTACTCAAGCTCCATGTTGGCTCTGGGTTAGCTATGCTCTGTGGCTCTGCTGCACATGTCTTTCCATCTGGAATCCAGGATGAGAAAGCACACCCTTTATTTAATTTAATAACTTTATTACACAAAATTCACCTATTCCGAGGATACAATCCAGTGATTTTCAGTAAATCTACTGTTGTACATTAGGACATCTTCATTATACACAAATAGCTCTTAATGCCTGTTCGAAGTTATTTCTATTCTTACTTCAGCCCAGGCAACCACTCATCTACTTTTTGTCTCTCCAAAATTTCCATTTCTGGACATTTTATATAAAGGGAACTATATCTTATGTGGCCCTTTGTGACTGGCTTCTTTCACTCAGCATGACATTTTCAAGGTTCATCCGTGTTGTGGTATGTGTCATACTTCATTCTTTTTTATGGTGGAATAACATTCCGTTGTGTGGATATACTACGTTTTGTTTATCTGTTCATATGTTGATGGGCATTTGGGGGGTTTCCATTTTGGGAGTATTGTGAACAGTACCTATATGAGCATTCACATGCAAGTCTTCATATAGACATATGTGTTCATTTCTCTTGAGTAGGACTGGAAATACTGGGTCTTATGATAAACTTATGATTAACTTTTTAAGAAACTGTCAAAGTGTTTTCCAAAATGGTTATCCCATTTTGCACCGCCATGTGGGAGGGTTCCTGTTTCTCTACACCCTCACCAGGATTGAGTACTGCCTGTCTTTTTTGTTATAGCCATCACTGAGGGTAGAACACACCCTTTCTGATCATGGCAGACAGCAAAAGAGCAATGTTCAACAGAGGTGACAGCTCTCAAAGTTGCTGTCCTGACACGGCATGCATCACGTTTCATTCACACATACACACACACACACACATACATGCACACATGTCATATTTCATGCATGCACACATCACATTTCATTGGCCAGTGCAAGTCATATGGCCAGGCCCAACATCAGTGGGACAGGGACGTATTGCCTCCCTCGACAGGCACTGTGGGTCACGCAGGAACAGACGAAATGCACACAATCCTCTCACAGAGACGGGGAGCAAGCAACTGTGAAAAATAATAAAACCTGACACAGTCTCCGCAGGCTCTGTGGCCTGAGATGGGGACTGAATCATCCGGGAACAACATGGTCCTGAGTGGACATCAGGAAAACAGACACTAGAACCTGCCAGAAGACTAATCCACAGTGTTTACAAATGTGTTTACTGATATGCTCTGGAGAGTACACTGTTCAATGATCAAGCATGTTTGGAAAAGGCTAAATACAATATTCTTTTTTTGGAGATTCACATGTATTTTAAGTATTAAAGACTCTGTACAGTCTTGCAGTAAGAAAACCTGTTTAACTTTGACTCAGAATCTCTAAACCTGACTTGGCCGTGGAGTCCTGTCTTTGCACACAGACTCAAGTGTCCCAGCTATGTCCCTGTACAGGAAGGGGGTTGGCCTCGGGGTCCCCAGTGGAACCTATCAGCTCAACAGGCAATTATCCTGTCTCTTTTAAACTCCTGGCTGTGTCTTCCGGCGAGAATTCTCGTGGGACAATTTCCAGGTTTATATCTTGTAAGCCTCACTCTAAGGCAAGTGAAATATAATTTCAATGTGCTATAAGCCACCATAAGGTGGGTTCTCCTTGGCTTTTGAAAAAAATGTAACACAAGTGCTCCAATATTTAACAAGGAACATCTATTCTTTAATGTATGTATGTCTTTTCCAATAACCGTTTTCTGAGAAAGAAATAGATATTCTTCTTGAGGAGTGGAGGGAAGCAAACAAACAGAACAAAGGCAAAGACTAAGAAAACTTTATTGAATTTACCTAACAACAAAATCTCTCTCAAGGGCACCTGCCGTAGCACATCTGGGCTCTCGGGAGAGCTGCAGCCACGCTATTGACACACGAGATGACAGAGGATCCATGTGAAAAAAACCACTCCAATTATTGGCTGCTTTTGTTATTGGAAGTAGAAAGTATCAAACCATTTGTTCAGATTGATAGATAGGGAATGTATGATGCAAAGAGATATAAAGGCTACTGTCATATCCACAGAGTTAAATAAAACACAAGGAACCCAGTTACAGGCATGCATTTGGTGCACTGAATAAGAATACTGTGTTTTCCTTTTTTATGATAAGAACAAGTAGATTCACTCACAGACCTTTGCTCCATGACACTGAGTCTAATTAATGGCACTTGTAATGTAAAGAGACTGTGCTGGGGTAATTATACAGACATTTTTGGTGAAGTGATTTAAACAACAGTTTTTAATTTTTATATTGTTTGTGGGGCCTTCCATAAAGGGAATACTGTCATTTTCTAGCATAACAGGTTTGTTAAATGTAAATATAAAACATGATCTATTTGAGCTATATCAAATGCAACCTTATTTCTGTGACATTGTACCTTGCATTACATCCATCACCAAAGAAGACACTTGACTATCATTTAGACCTTGGATTATTCTTAAGCTTTTTAAATTAAGGAGGCAATGAGAGGAAATCAAGAGCCTAGTGTATTTTTCACTTTAAAAAAAATAAAGAAAAGCTTTGCTAATAGTTTGAGCAAAAACAACACTAGTTTTATGTGTTATGGAGACGATATGTATTGAATGATGTCAGCTGAGCAACGTTTTTTAAATGGTTTATTTCCACATAGAAACCTTGGAGGCCAGGTGTGAAGCTTACACCTGCCAAGGTACAAGGAGGCTTCCAAGGTGGTGTCAGCACAGAGGCCCAGGAGCAAAGTTGTAGGACTGGTTCCACGTGTCCCCATTAGGTGCTGGGGTTCTTGGGGCAACCCAGCCATGTGGAAGATGTTGGACCTCATGACGGGCACGCGTGAACTACCCTGATCACCACATGTGCGCTGAAGGGAAGACTGTACAAGTGTAGTGACCTTCTTTTTCTTGTCTTCAGTAAACGGTAAGGTCAATTGGTTTAATGTCCCCATCCTACTCATTTGGACTCTGAACAATGGAAGGACAAGGACTTCGGCATTGACACAATCCCACTATCTGTTGGCCGGAAAATAGCAGTCCTAAAAAATCTGCAGTGGGTCTCTTCCTGCTGTATTTCCAGTGCCCACAATTGCCTAAAATCCTGTGTCTACACCTGTTTTGTCTCTCTGAGATTAAGCTGTCTGACCCCTGAACATTAGCCTTATTTGCCTTTGGCCCCTGGATCCCCGGCACTGGCCCCTCCATCTCGCCCAGTGGTCACAAATGGAGGTGGGCAGACAAAGCCCTACCTGCATCTATGAAGTTTTCCCTGAATGTGAGCCCCATGGGCAGGAAAATTTTGTCCTGATTCCATCAGAGACCCAGAGCCTTGAAGAGATCATAGAGTAAGAATTCAATAAATATATTTTGATGGACAAAGTCAGCTTTGAGGGTCCAGTCAAGGGGACACCAGGAAGAGGAAACCTCCTGGGCCCCAGTGCCACCTAGAGTGCTCGTTAGCTGGCATAACGGGAAACCTGCATCCCCACTCATCATTTCAGTCATCTCCAGCCTTATGGCCTCTGTGTGCCTTCACCAAAATCTACACATATTAAGATTGTCCATCCTGCTCTCCTATGGTGCGGTGGGGCCATGGGCTATCTTGGCCAGTGAGTCTGGGGACACACATCAGTTCTGGACTGAGAACAGAACTTCTGGGGGATGAGGACACTTCAGAGTTCTCTCCTTTCTTGTGTGTATGGCTAATGCCACCTTTGAGATACTGACTGCTCGATCAGCTCGGATCCCCAAGCAACCATAATGCACAGAGCTCAGAGTGGTCTGAGAAAAACAAGACTAACCTTTGTAGTTTTAAGGCACAGATGGTTGGTATTATTTGTCACCACAGCAGAGCCTAGCCTGTGCTGACTGGCAGACAAGTGTGTGGCCGCTCCTGCCCCCAGGCCTGGCACTGGCTCCATCTGACTTTCATCCCACTCTTTCTATGCTGGGTTCCTCTTTGATGATGATGTCACAATACCCTGGGTGAACATGGCCCAGGGTGACCAGACCATTCCCAGGACTTCCTCACTCGGCCCAGAGTCCTCAGTAGGCAATGACCTCTCTCTTCCAAATTTTCCTGGAAAAAACTGTTCCTTTCCTTCATGCCTCTTAATACAGTTGAATAGGCAAGATTTTATGTAAACAACAACAACAAAAATCTGTGTTAACCTTGTAGAACTAAAGAAAAAAAGAGAGATGTTTCAAGATGCATGAAAAGTTAGGGCCTGTCCCCCTCCACATGCTGACTCCTAAGATTATTTTAGACCCAAAGAACATTCAACATTGTCTGCACCAGACTGTGTTTTGGGCTTTCAGCATCTAGGTTTCCTCCTAGTAACAACTTTTTTCCTACTTTCTACACATTCATTCAAAAAACATTTGTTGGGTGTGTTTATTAAGCGTCAAACATATGATGATAAATAAGACAAAGATGCTTGTTGTTTAGTTGAGTGGTAAGACGTCTTAAGGATAGCAATGTTTAAACTCATTTCTAGAGGAAAACTAGGAGCCACAGAAAGGAAATAGAAAGGTAACAGGCATGCTCATGGATGGAGCAGGGTCTATTGGGAGATGCAGTGTGAGACAGAGGCTGGTACCTGACCCACACTTGCTCCTCCTGTCTCCTCATCACCTCAGCTTCCTGTGCATTCTGCACCTCCAGCCAGAGCAGAATAATGCTCTTCCTTAAGAAGAGGAAAACACCAAGAGACATATAAACTTGAGAGCACGTTTACACCCCTGGACCTTACATTGTATTATTTCTTCCACCCAGGAGGCTCCTTTCACACTAGCGTCCTATCTCTTCCCTTCACTCTTCAGTCATAACTTGATCCATTCAAGGCTGGGGAAATTGCCAATTTCTTTGGGGGAATTCTCTTTTATGCAAACTTCTGCTACTTTATTTACAAGGCTTTTGGCATTGGCCATATCATCCCTGCTATTACGAGTGATTAGGGGGTAACAAGATGCAGACTCAGAAGTTTTTTGGTTTTTTTTTTTTTTTTTTTTTTTGTGAGGAAGGTCAGCCCTGAGCTAACATCTGTGCTAATCTTCCTCTTTTTGCTGAGGAAGACCGGCTCTGAGCTAACATCTATTGCCAATCCTCCTCCTTTTTTTTTTTTTTCCCCAAAGCCCCAGTAGATAGCTGCATGTCACAGTTGCACATCCTTGTAGTTGCTGTATGTGGGACGCGGCCTCAGCATGGCCAGGGAAGCGGTGCGTCAGTGCGCGCCCAGGATCCGAACCCAGGCTCAGAAGTTTTGATCAACCAACCATATGCAAAATGAGACGCCAGAAAAGAGAAATGAACATTTTCACATAACTATAAGAACCTGCTTACAGCTCGTGAAACTCACCACCTTCTTTGAGCGTATAAATCAGGTTTCTTGTGGAGTTTGAAAGGGAGGATTTTTTGAAAAAACTTTCTTTGGGGGAGAAGCATGTTTAGGGAGGAGCTGTCCCCACACTTTAAATCCGAGAGTGGGACATCAGCCCGCTCTCAGAGATGGGAAACCATAGCAGTACAGCACCATGTCAGCCAAAGTCTCCCTGCCACCCCTATTTCTTCTTCTCCCAACCTTAAGGGGTCAGTAATTAACTCCCCAAACAGAACTTGAGGTGAACAGTGGTACAGCAGGGGGGACAGACCCTAGCACCCTCCCCAGCCTGAGGACAGATGCGTGGCCTGTGGCCAGCCCTTCTTAGACAGGGAGAAGTTTTGATCAATGTCAGGAACAATTTTAACTATTGCATGGAGAATATGTTTGCAACTTAGATTACGTAACATTGTATTCCCTAAAAATTAACCCAAAATCCATGGGATCTGTAGTTTTCTCCTAGTAATAAAGGGAAAAAATTCCCCACTATATACATTTTGGAAGCACAATGTGAGACTAAACTGAGTTGCACTGTGGTGTTACACACCTGGTCACCCATTTAACAAGCAGGCTCTCTGAGCGCTCCATGAGAACTAAACGGCTTAAATGTATCTGTGCGTGCTCTGCCCAGCACCTAGAACCTTCTAAGTCCTCAACAAAGATCTGCTGATTTTTAATTTTCGGATAAAAGCTGTTTCCAGCTTCCACACTCTCAGGCCATATTTTCAGGCTTGGGCATTTTTTTTAAGTAAATGGAGAAGAACCTCTAGTTCAATGAAGGCAGAATTAAGGATTGTAACTCAATATTACCTTCTTATTTTTGAAGTGTTTGAATTCATTGTTCTGCATTGAGGAGGAGTGAAGAGCTGCTATACTGTCATAAAATGTGCTTTGCAAAGTAATAAACCAGTTCTGACAGCAGCAGGCGTGTGACACCCGGTCAAGGAGAGCCAGCTGTGTTTTAGATGCTCAGCAGCGCAGCCTCTCCCTGTTTTCCCTCTGAGAGATGAGAAACTACCCAGCCTTCCCACACACAGAGGGCCTCACACCCATGGTGCACCACAGGCCAGTGGGAGGGCCATGGGTGGTTGAGGGATCCACGTGTGTGCGTGCACATACACACAGAGTACATGTATGTGCATACATATAGTATATATAATGTATGCACACATAGTATATATGTGTGTGTACACACACAGTGTGTATATATGTGTGTGTACACACACACACACTCCATTGTTCTGTGAAGACTATGTCAGTTTTCCCGTGGAAACTTGTATCCAGCAAAATCACTATCAGTTGGATTTCTGTCTCCTGAAACCAAGCCTTACATCATTCTTTTTCTCCATTCAGTCAGGAACCTGGAGAAAAAATACAGATCAAATTGTCATTTTGAAAAAAAACGTTGTCTTAGTAAGCACAATGTTCTCAAGTATATATGCAACAACAGCAAAAACTCTCAACGTCGCTCCTGTAACCCCTCTGGAGGGGTGCTGCTGGCACAAACGCACTTTAGACAGCATGACAGAAGTACACTGCCACTTCAGTTAATGGATTTATCAAATACCTTATTTCATGCTTTCTGCTTTTGATTTATGAATTTTGATCCTGGAGACAAGGACCCTGTGAGTATTGATTGTGGGAAATGTCAGACTAACAGAAGTTAATTTCGCTTGTGCATGTGGAAGTCTCTGATTCTCTGACAGCCCTGTCTACGGAGGATCAGCTGTCAGGCACGCAGTAACATGGTACTGTCACCACGGTGCGTCACCTCGGTGCTGTCACCATGGGCAGCCCAGCCGTCCCATCCAGCAGACCCAAGCCACATTGTGCTGGGGATTGAAGTGACACACAAATGTGTATCTAGAGGTGGGCGCACAGCGAGCCTCTGGTCGTCGGTGAAGATGAAGAAGTCAGATGGCTGGGGGTGCCACACAGAGGAGGGGGGTGCGAGGCAGCCAGGTGGGCAGGGTGCCCTGCCCTTTGAGGCTTCACACTCTTGATTACAATATGCCTGACAGGATAATGGAATGTCAGTCTGCCAGCTCTTGAGCTGGTTAGGGACAGTTTATTTATTGATTGACTTTCTTTGTAAATTATCAATCTTTTTTATACTCCAGTCAACGAGTCATTACTTATGCAATAATATACTAATGTGGTGTCAGGCAGCGGGCACATCTTTAATCTAGGTCTCATGTGTCTCAGACGCTGCATAGCTAGAAACGAAATGGTTTTCTAAGCTGTAGACTTAAGATTCTTCACACAGGCAAAGCTACGAGACAATGCCAACTTGGCGACATTTCATAGTGCATCATACAGTTAAATTAACACGTAGACACTGGTGCAAATGACTGTGTGAGCAGAATGAGCGTGGGCACATTCCTAAGTTGAAAAAAAACAAAGGAAAAGCAAAGTAGACATATGTATAATAAACACAAGGTGTTGTTTTCTGTTGCAGTGATGGTGAGGTTAATTAAATCGTAATTGCACTATAACCTTTTACTCAATAGCTCTTTATTCTTGGACAAAAAGTATCTAAATCCAAAGATCAAATATTAGAAAGTTTGACTGAAGTATTCAATGACACCAGCCCACTGTATTATGAGTTTCTTGAAGAACATTGACTTTTTTTAATACAATTTATTTTTAGAGCAGTTTTAGGTTCACAGCAAAATTGAGGGGAAGGTACAGAGATTTCCCGTATATCCCCAGCCCCCATACATGCACATCCTCCCCATTATCAACATCCCCACTAGATGGTACATTTGTTACAACCAATGGACCTACACTGAAGCATCATCACCACCCAAAGTCCATGGTTTATATTAGAATCACTCTTGGTGCTGTGCATTCTATGGGTTTGGACAAATGTATAATGATGTGTGTCTATCATGTATTATCATACAGAGTATTTTCACTGCCCTAAAAATCCTCTGTGCTCCATCTGTTCTTCCCTCCCTCTCCCCAATCCCTGGCAAACACTAATCTTCTCACTATCTCTATAGTTTTGCGTTTTGCAGAATGTCATATAGTTGGAATCATATAGTATGTAACCTTTCAGATTGGCTTCTTTCACTTAGCAATGTACATTTAAGTTTCCTCCATGTCTTTTTTTTTTTTTTTTTTTTGGTGAGGAAGATCAGTCCTGAGCTAACATCCATGCCAATCCTCCTCTTTTTGCTGAGGAAGACTGGCCCTGAGCTAACATCCGTGCCCATGTTCCTCCACTTTACCTGGGACGCCGCCACAGCATGCCCTGACAAGCAGTGCATTGGTGCTCACCCAGGATCCGAACCCGGGCAGCCAGCAGCAGAGTGTGCGCACTTAACCTTTACGCCATGGGGCCGGCCCCTCCTCCGTGTCTTTTCATGGCTTGATAGCTCATTTATTTTTAACACGGAATAATATTCCATTGTCTGGATGTAGAGTGTAGGAGGTCACCTACCGAAGGACATTTGCTTCCAAATTTTGGCAATTATTGTTAACAGTGCTCTAAATATCCATGTGCAAGTTTTTGTGTGGACATAAATTTTCAGCTCATTTGAATAGAAACCAAGGAGTATGATTGCTGGATCATATGGTAAGAGTATATTTAGTTTTATAAGAAACTGCCAAACTGTCTTCCAAAGTGGCTGTGCCATTTTGCATTCCCACCTGCAATGAATGAGAGTTCCTGTTGCTCCGCATCCTCACCCGCCTTTGGTGTTGTCACTGGATTTCATGTGTGGAAGATTATGTTGATGGCAAATTAAGACAATTTTTCTGCCTCCCTCCTAATATGAATGCCTTTCGTTACTTTTTTTGAATTTTTATGCTGGCTAGAACCCCAAGTACAATGCTGAATTCAAATGATGACAGAGGACATTTTTGTCTTGTTCCTAATCTTAGTGGGAAAGCATTCAATCTCTCACTGCTAAGGATGATATTCCCTGAAATTTTTCATAAATCCTCTTTATCAAGTTAGGGAAATTCCGCTCTATTCTTCGCTCGCTGAGAGTGTTTCTCAAGTTTGGATGTTGGATTTTATCAAAGGATTTTTCTCTATAGGGCTAATAACATATTTTCTTGTTTTTGTTTTTTAATTGATTTTTAAGTGTTAAGTCAACCTTGCATTTGGAGATAAACCCCACTTGATCTTTACATGTTATCCTATATTTTGGGGCTGTATTTGCTAGAATTTTGTTTAGAATGTTTGTGTGTATGTTTATGACATATATTGGTTTGTAGCTTTCCAGTAAAATTTTTTTCTAGTTTTGGTGGAAAATTCTTTGGCTTCAAAGAATTAGTTGGGGAGTATTCTCTCTCCTTCTTCTAGTGTTTTCTCAAAATTCACCAGTGAAGCCATATGTGTCTGGAGTTTTCTTTGTGGGAAAGTTTTTTTTACAATAAATTCAATTACTTTAATAAGCATAAGGCTATTTAGATTTCCTGTTTTTCCTTAAGTGAGTGTTGGTAATGTATGTCTTTCATGAAGTTGCCCATCTTGGCTTTCTAGCCAAGGTTTTAAAATTTGTTGTCATAAAGTCATTCATAATGTTTCTTTATAATTCTTTTAATATCCATAGAATCTTTAGTGATGTCAACACTCTCATTCTTGATATTGATGAATTGTCTGCTCTGTTTTTTTCTTGATCATTCTGTCCAGAGGTTTACCAATTTTATCGACCTCAAACAAACAGTTTTTGGTTTCACTGATTTTCTCTATTGTATTTCTGTTTTCTATTCCATTGATATCTGCTCTAACTAATCATTATTATTTCTTGTCTTCTCTTACTTTGAATTTATTTTGCTCTTCTTCCTTTACTTTCTTGAGGCAGAAGCTGAGGTCAATGAGTTGAGACAATTCTTTATTTCCAATATATGCATGAAATGCTGTGCATTTCACCCTAAACACTGATTTAGCAGCATCTAGTTTTTAGCAGCATCTAGCATTCTAGTTTTCCTTTTGATTTCTTCCTTGGCCAAAGGGCTTTCTAGAAATGTATTGTTTCATTTCCAAATAGTTGGGAATTCTCCAGACTTCTTTCTGTCACTGATTTCTAAGTTAATTCCATTGTTGCCAGAGAGCTAACCTGTATGTCTCGACTCCTTTTAAATATATTCAGGATTTTTTATGGTCTAGCATAGAATATCTTGATCAAGTCCCTGTGTGCACTTGAAAAGAATGTGTATTCTGCTGTTTTTGGGTGGAATGTTCTGTTAATATCAATGAGGTCAGGCTGGTCAATAATGTCACTCAATTCTTCTATATCCCTACTGATTCTCTGCCTAATTCTTCTAGAAATGACTGAGATGGGGTAAGGAAATCTCTAACATTAATTGTTGATGTGTCTATTTCTCCCGCAGTACTATGAGATTTTGCTTCATGTATTGTGAAGCAATGTTATTAGGTGTATAAATGTTTAGAATTGTTATGTCCTCCTGTTCAATTGATCTTTATCATTATGAAACGAACTTCTTTTCCTCTGGTAACTTTTTTTTTCTAAAATCGACTTTTATATTTTTATACTGACACCAAATTTCTCTTAGTTAGTGTTAGCGTGGTCTATGATTTTCCCTCCTTTTATTTTCAATCTATTTGTGTCTTTAAATTTAAAGGGGGAGGGGGACTTTTTTATCCAATCTGAAAATCTCTATCTTTTCATTCTTATTTCCACCAACCTGATTTCATGTGATTGTTGGTCTTGTGACGGTTTCCCTTATCTGGCTATGTGTTCTCTGAGGGTCCCATTTGTCTCTGCTCTCCTTCACTTCTTGATCTGGTTCTGTTTGTATTAAACGAGTATATTTTATGATTTCATTTTATTTTTCTTGACTTATTAGCTATAGCTCTTTGTTTCATTATTTCAGTGGTTGTTTTAGGTTTTATAGTATATGAGGTAGGCAGAATAATGCCTCCTGAAGATGTCCATGTTATAATCCCCAAAACCTGTGGATATATTATGTTACATAGCAAGGGGAATTAAGGCTGCAGATGGGATTAAGGTTGCTAATCACCTGACCTTCTGGCGGGGAGATTATCCCGGAATTTCCTCTCACCCAATGTAATCACAAGTCCTTAAATGTTGAGTGGGGAGCAGAGGGGCAATGTTAGAGGAATGCAGTACTAGAAAGACTCAAATGGCCATTTCTGGCTTTGAAGGTGGAAGGAGCCATGAGACAGGGAATGTGGGCAGCCTCTAGAAGCTCAAAAAGGCAAGAAAATGCATTCTCCCCTAGAGCCTCCTGACGGAATGGAGCCCTAGGGAGACCTTGATTTCAGCCCAACGAGTCCCATTTTAGACTTATAACTTCCAGAATGCTAAGATAATAGGTTAGCATTATTTAAGCCTCCATGTTTTCTTGGTGGTTTGTTATAGCAGCAATAGGAAACTAACACAGTGCGCACCCTTAATTTACCACAGTGTCTCTACCTTCAAAGATCATTATTCCATTTAACATACGAGAACCTTATAATAGTTTACTTCCATTTCTCCTCTCCCAGCCTGTGAGCTATGGTCATACATGTGCTTATACGTATGGTATAAACCTGACATTCCATTGTCTTTATTTTTGGTCAACACCCAAATATTTTGAAAGAGATTTAAATAAGAAAAACAAAATCTCATCTATTTGCCCATGTAGTCACCATTTCAAGTGTCTTTATTCCTTTGTGGAGATCTGTATTTCAACCTGATGTCATCTCCTTTCTGTCTGAAAAACTCTTTAATATTTCTTGAAATGTAGTTCTTCTGGTGATGAATTCCCTCAACCTTTGAATGGTTGAAAAAGTATTTTGCCTTCATTTTTGAAAAAATATTTTTACTGGATTTAGAACTCTTGGTCAACCAAGAGCTTTTCCCCTAGAACTTTAAACATGTTGCAGCACTATTTTCTCACTTGTATTGTTTCTGACAAAAAATCTTCTATCATCCTTATCTTTTTCATGTAGCCCGTTTTTCTCTTTAATATAGAATAATAATTTATTACAATAATATCTATTTTTTATTTTAATTTTTCTTTTTATGACTGTTTTTCAGCAATTTAATCATACTGTGCCTTGTAGTTTTCTTTTTCTTTTTTTGTTTGATTTTATTGAGTTTTTTAACTTGTATGTATATTTTTTTCATTAAATGTGGCACATTTTTGCCTATTATTTCTTCAAATATTTTTTCTTTCTCGTTTACCTCTTCCCTCCGGTGGTAACTCCAATTACATGTGTCATAGGCCGCTTGAAATGGTCTCACAGCTCACTTTTGCTCCGTTCATTTTTTAAAATTCTTTTTTCTCTATTTCATTTGGGTAGTTTCTACTGCTAAATCTTCAGGTACACTAATCTTATTTTATGCAATGTTTAATCTGCCATTAATCCCATTCACTGTATTTTTCATCTCATATATTGTGGTCTTAATCTTTAGAAGTGCCATTTGGATTATATATATGGATTGGATTATATACATATAATTGGATTATATTATATATTAAAAATATATTTCATATCTCTAACTCTTTCAACATATGAATTGAAGTTCTAATAACTTTTGAATGTCTTTATCTACTAATTCTAACAGCTGTGTCAGTTCTGGATTGTTTCAGTTGATGATTTTTTATCATGATTTTTTTATTTTTTACCCTCATCATGATAAAAAAAAAAAAAAAGGAAATGTGCTTTCCTTCTTTTCTGTGTGTATGGTAATTTTTGTTTGAGTGCCAGACATTGTGAATTTTACCTTGTGGGACACTGCATTGCATGTGTGTGTTGTCCTATAAATAGTGTTAGCTTTTTTTCTTGGAAACAGTTAACTTACTCAAAAACACTTTGATTCCTGTGGGTCTTGCTTTTAAAATTTCTCAAATGAGCCAGATAGTGTTTATTCTGGGGCTCTTTGCTCCTCACTAGTATGGCAAGATCTTTCAAGTACCCTCCCTGGTCTCCCATAAATTAGGACATTTTCTAGTCTGGCTGTTGTAATCAGCGCTGTTCCTGCCCTCTGTGAACATGGGTATTGTTATCACTTGTCATCTCAGGTGTGTGGGTGTTTCCTCACACACATGTGCTGAATACTTGAAGAAGACCCTCAACAGATCTCATGAGTGCTCTCTTCTCCAGTACTCTGTCTTGTGAACTCAGCCGCCTGCTCTCCACAGACGTTCAGTGTCACCTCCTCCACTCAGGGAGACTAGCAGGCTCCACCCGGTTGTCCCTCCTGAGGCCACAGACTAAAGACCCTCATAAAGCAGTTAACTGGGGAAAACACAGGGATTTATTTCATTAGTTTCTTATTTAATATCAGTGATCAATGTCCTCTGTTGCCTGATGACCAGTGTCTTGAAAACTGTCATTTTGTCTATTTTGTCTGATCTTTGATTGGTTGGGCAGAAAAGTGAATCCAGCTTCTGCTGCCCTCCCTCAGCCGGAAGCAGCAATTCCTCTCTGTACGTACTAATTACTCATTTTAACACATCTCCCAAGATTCACGACTGCTCCTATAGGCAAAACATGAGACTAGGAAAAACGGAAACCATTTAATTAAAAATCAGGGAGAAATTGAATATATCAGCAGGAGGTCCAGCAAATAATTTATTTTATAGTTAAATACAGAGTTTATATATTTATAGCATTCACCAATAATACAACAAAGTATAAACTAATCCAAAGGCTAACATTTGTTACACTTAGTAAAACTCCATATAGTCCATATTGATTTGTAAAATTACTTTGAAGCTTCCTTCCTTTCTCTAGGCCTTATAACCAGCACCATGAAATGGTCAGTGTATGAAGTTGTGACTGCAATCTCATATAGGGAGAAAAATTTAATGGAAATTAAATGCATGTTGGAAAGTTTTTGCTCACACTACAGTGGAAGGGGCAGTGGGTTCCAGTCTCGCGTGGTCTGAAATCCCTGTGCGACTTTGGCTAGGGTACCCGACCAGGCAAGCCCCGCCCGGGGTGAGTCAGGTCGTTCTGTCAGTCATGGTGTCACATCTCTTTCCATAGATTCAGTAGATTTACATGTGGGTTTGTGACTCAGTTCTGGTCAACTGGTCATTAAAAGAAGTTTCTTGAGAGTGCTCTGAGAAATACTTTCCGTTTTGAGGAAAACAGCACAGGAGAAACCAGAACTTCTCTTTCCTCTGCGTGGTTTGGTGAAGATGCGATGCCCAGCGTTCCTGAGGCACCTTGACCATGAGAGGTCCAGGGCCAGGCCAACACACCAAGGACCAGTGAGCCAAAGCATGGAGAGACTTGGGTACCACAGGATGTTTTTAAGCCACCGACTAAATCAACACCAGCGTCACGCACCTCCCAACATCCTGCTACGTGGGATCGGAAATTATCTATCACTTGAGCCAGCTGAATCATTTTCTACTGGTGTTTCTATAATATTCCAGTTAGGAGGCCGCATGCTGACTTAATGAGAAATGAATGAGGAATCAAAATATGTCTATGTGGTTGCCTCTCCTCTATGTCTTGAGACCAAAGTTTCAAATATTATGGTAGAAACTTAAATGTAATGAGCTTGTATAGTTTATTGGGGAGTTAGTGACATGGGCTGTCAGGCAGCTCTCTCAGTGCTTCAGGCCTCAGTTTCCTCACATTGACTTATTACACAGGGGTCCTGTAGCGAACCACTCCAAGTCGTAAACCACTTAGAAAACGCAAAGCACAACGTAAATTCTAAATAACAGCATGATCGATCCCATTCTGTTGAAAGCCATTAGAAGTGCTGTCAAATGTAAGAGGGCATAAGGCTTGATGTTTTTTGGCTGTACATCAATTTTCAAAGGCCTTTTTGGGTGTCATTAAATTTTATAAATGTTACTATCAGTCTGCAATTTTCTAGCTATCTTCTCTCAGAAATAATACAGGTAAAGAAGGTAAAGGAAATTATAGCAGTTCTGAAATAGATTTGGCTATATGTACCTCTCATTTAATGTGCCAAATATTTATAATTGATGTATATCTGCATTATCAATGAGGTCCCAGAAAGGATTTTGAGTAAAAACTTATATTAATCATGAATATGAAAGGATTATTTTCTGAGCGTGGAACCATATTAGGCAATTCAAAAAATCTTGTTTGGTTACACGTTAGTTATAGCCCCACAAAGCTCTAGAAATTCTCTTTAAGTAATTAGATGATATAATTCCTTTGTTTTAAGCAGCAGCATTTTCAGGAGCTACAAAACAAAGCCGTCACATCCAGCTGGTGCAGTGAACTTCAGTGAGTTTCTCTCCACCACCCTTTCCCTTCCCTGATTTCTGCAGGGAAGTCTTCTGGGAAGACTTCCTGTGGTCCTGGGAAGTCTTCTCCAAAACCAGGTCCAACATTGTCACCCATTACAGCTACCCCACTTGCCACTGGCATTAGTTTAAAGGTATCCATAAAACCTAAGCCGAAATGATTCTCAAAACATTTGCTAGACTCAGTGGGGGACATTGGTCTCTCCTATTGGACATAATTGAAGCTTGTGGCCGCCATCTTGCAGCTACAACAGGAGGCAGGTTGGAGGTGGATGGATCACCTGGAGAAGGAGAGAGAGGGAGGAAACAAAGTCCTGGTGGGCACTGTGGCCCAGATGAAGCTGTCTTTCACTCCCCTCACCCCGAGACTTCTCATCTACGCAAGCTAATAAAGCCCACAGCTCCTTTGTTACTCCGTTAGTTTTATTTATTTATTTTTTTAGCTGCCACCTCCATTTACTTCCTTTCAAATGTAAAGTAACTACTTTTTTGTTGTTTTGGGTGATACTGTAAGAGCATAGATCAACATCTCAGAAAACCAGAACAATCTTAATATTTTAAGAAAGCTAATAATATAAATCCCTCGAAGTAGACAGAGACTAATACTAAATCTTTGTGATGAATATCCAGTATGTTTCAGAAATCACAATTCTATTCACGCTAGACCACAGCCAAGTTAAATGCTACAGGAAGTCAAAATCCAAACTTATGCTGCCTGCACCTCCTTTCCTGGAAGGACCTTCCTGCTACCCTTGGCCGTCCTCACGTCCTACCTTATTTAGGCATGATGCATGGTGTCTTTCTTCCAGGAAGTCTTTCCTTTCTGGAGTAGATGCTTCTTTTTTATGCTAATCATATTATGTGCATACAGCCCTCATTGCACCCAACATGACTGTATCTGTTCTGTGGGCCAGCCTCTCTCACTGGACTCTGAGCAGTCTCACAGTAAGGAATTGGTTTGATTTTTGTGTCATCCAGAAAAAGCATCATGCTTGACACATAATAGATTGTTGAGTGAATAAATGAGTGAACAAATACATGAATGCATGCATGGGCATTTGGATGGGGATGATAAAGAATGTAGAACAATGGCATTACACATCTACTGTTATCAATGCCATAATTTCAGGAATGCTGAGTATTCGTTGTAAAGAGCTTTAAGCTTAGTTGAAGTTTACAAAACTTGATGTGTGACCAAAAGATAATTAACATTGAGGCTGTATATTGACCTAGATTTGCAGTTGATATTGTCCAAAGGTGTCAGCTGAAAACAGGTTTTTACTGTATGATGTTGATGGCTAGGAGGTTTCCCCAGGAAGGACTGAAATTCGACTTGGCTTTCTATCTGGATCTGGTATGCATAATGTCCAGCATGCACCGTTCAGCTGTACTTGTTGCTAATCATTGGCATCTATTGGTTGGTACCTCTCCCATTACTGCTGTTACATACTTTGAATATCACCACTATCTATCGTCTAGAGTAGAGATTTTCAACTAGCAACACAAGCTGTGCTTGCCTCCCTCACTAGACTGTGGGCAGCCTGAGGTCTTATTTAATTTTGAATTATCCCCAAAAAAGGTGTGTTTGACACAAAGTAGGTACTCAATAAATGATTGTTGAATGAATGATAAATGAATGCATGCCCAAGTATCAATATTAATATTTTTGTTAATTTCTTTGCAATAGCATCTCTGTTTCATAGAGTAACAGCTTAGTAGGACACATGGTGCTTTATGAGTCATACAGTGAACTCTGAAGCTAGCATTTACCAAAGAATTCACAGTAAAGCATACCTATGATTTTAAGAAATATGTTAGAAATTTCAAAAAATCCATGTGAATACACCAAGAGTTAAATTAAGTGAAACAAAATTTGTCTGTGAATATATCTTCAAAATTTAAGTATTCTTTAAAGGGCAATTGATGCACTACCCTTTTAATTACCTTAGCACTGTGTGCTCTGCTACTAAAGAAGTAAATTGCTCAAGTTTCTTTTAGAAATCTACTTGTCCAAACAAAACTTTTAGAAATGAAAGTTTTAGGGGCTTTTTGAGTTTTATGTAATGACTCGTGCTGTGGCTCAGCCTCACCTGTCTCTCAATTATAGTTATTTTCTACTATATTATCCATTTAACATCTTTAATATCTGCTCATACAGTAAAAAAATAGTAATAAAAACACACTAATTCTCACATTCAGCCACATTTATATTCATCGATTTAGTTAAATTCTGTAGCCACATATAATTGCAACTACCACTTACTACATTATTTCTATGCACCTAAAAGACTGGATGGAATATCTTATTCTTAGAAAGACTATAGGAAATAGAAAGTAAACTAAACAGTCTTGATTATCAGGAGTAAAAACATAATTTGCAGGGAGAAGGATAGCTCTGCTTTGCTCTAGTGGAACAGGACATACTGGGACGACACCACCTGGCTAGGACATAAACATTCTGGCAATACGACTGTGAGTTTTTCTAATTTGCAGGAAGCATAATTTTAATATCTAAGATAAAAAGTCTTCATGATTTCCGCAGAAACTGCTCAGTGCCCAGAAAAATCTTCTCTTTAGTCCAGCAGTTGGTAAATTACCATCTGTGGGCCAAATCCAGCCCCTACCTGTTCTGCAAATAAAGTTTTATTGGCACACAGTCACGCTCGTTCACTCACCATGAATATTGTCTGTGGCTGCTCCGCCAGGGGAGGAGCTGAGTAGCTGTGACAGAGACCTCATGGTCTGCAATGCCTAACACGTTTGTTTCCTGGACCTTTGCAGAAAACGTGTGCCAACTTCAACTTTAGACAATAGAGCTCGAAGACGAGCTTTCTATCCTCATGAACCAGGAAAGGGCAGAGATAAGAAAAATGACATTAACTGGCAAGAACAAGGGGAACCAGGTAAGAGAGCAGTTTGTGCTATAGTGAATATTTTTTGAATCTTCCAGATGTGCCGGTCCCTCTCCTAGGTGTCTGAAGGGAGCATCTCCCTTTTTCTGAACCCAGTCCTACGAGCTCCATGCGTGCAATAAGTGCCCATTGCAAAGTGAGAAGACGCATGCAGTGTGTCCCTTGGCCACGTCACCCACAGACTGAGGCAGAGCCGAGCCGACCACTGCCCCTCCAAATCCCAGCTTTCTGTGTGTGGGGTGAGGTCTGGGACGAGAAAACGGAGGCCACTCTGTTCCCTGGGGACACCTTTCCTGACAGATGGAGGAGGCACGGGAGGGATGGGCCTGCAGGACGAGTGGGCGGCGGCAGAAGTACTCCTCCAGTCTGTCTGGAAAGTTCCCAGAAAGCTGGGGTTTCATGGCCGTCTTAGTCTGTCCGGTGCCCTAACAAGATACCGCAGATTGGGAGGCTTAAACCACAGAAAACACAGAACTGACCCAAAGAAAATGAGTAGAGTGGTACTATTACTCACTGAAACATTTAATAGGACTCAAAATACAGCAGAAATTCTGAGATGGCAGGGAGCTGTCCTCGCAAGTTCAGGAGCTGTAGGGAAATTGTAGGACTCTGACCCTAGGCTGGTCCTCCCGCAAGTTCCTCCTGACATCGCTGGACCCACTGACATCCCACCCAGTCCCAGCTGGCTCCCAGGGTGCCCCTCACCTGAGGAATGCTACACGGTGGGTCCTAAGAGTCTCTGAACCCACGTGGCCCCATAGGGTTCACCCTTCCCTCGGGAAGGGGCTTTCCTCAGGCTCTGCGTGCTTGACCTCCCAATAACCATCCGAGTTGTATTTCCCTCACCTGCGTTCCCGTGGGCTGGGAATCTTTGTATGTTACCATGTGCCCATTTTTGTCAGGTCATGACCTCGCCTACACGGAACCTAACCCCTCTGTCCACACTGTCTTCCACGTCTGAGGCGTCCCTGCCAGCACTCCCGCCTCCTTTGAAGAATGTTCCATTGGGGTTCTCACCTTTCACAGCCTTCTCTGTCCTGCCAGGTCAAGCCGAGCACCTACGTGGAGTGGGTTTGCCCCTCCAGAGCAGCAAGGAAGGGTTGGGATCCTGTAAGGACACAGGACCCCCCAGAACAGCAGGTGAAGGCCTGTGATGAAGAGGCTGCTGGCGATGGGCTGGCTCTGGAGCACAGCAGGAACACTCTGAAAGCACCTGAGGAGGCTCCAACAGGCCGTAGCCCTGGAGTCACAACAAAGACCCACTCGAGAAGGCAGGATGAGGAGTGAAGTGACCATCATTGACTGGACGTCCAAACCCAGGCCAGAGGTGAGCTTACAGCAGAGTGGATGTGCCCGATGTCACAAAAGGAGGAGGGAGCTTCAGCTGGGCATGGGGAGGAAGTGAGTATTGATGACACAGAGCTTTGTTGCGGGAGAAAACTTGTTTGGTCACTGAGTTCTTCCAGATGAGGTCATCCTGCCTACTGACCATGCCTGCCTTCACCTGGCACGGCCTTCTTGACTTTACACCCAGAAGGAATTGATGGCATTTTCTGTGCGTCCAGTAAAGTGAGAAAGGTCACAGGTAGATAAGATGACACATGTGTCATCTGTTCCAGGAAAATGGCGCCACAGAGACTGTTTAGAAGCTGGGACGTGTGGACCAGAAGCAGATGAGTGATCTTAGGCATCTGTCTTGAAGAGAGATCCAGGGGGGAGCTGCCTTAGATCACGCCGAGTGCCTCTGAAAAAGACAGATTTCAGGGTCCAACCCGGAGAACTGCCAAATCAGAACCTCTCGGGGCCGGGCCAGAAAATCTGCAGTTTTAACACATTGCCCTGGGAGTTAGCTCCTGTGCACAGAATGGTTGGAAAGCAGCACTGTTAGGAGAGGCTGGGTGGAATGACGGTGAGGACCGAATTCTGGAAAGTCCATGAGTGTTTAGTCTGATCTTTGTTTTGACATTTATCTACACCCTTGTGACAGATTTTCCTTTTTTTTCCCCCACTTTTGGCTTTATTTTATCCTGCTGGTTATCTCAAACTGAAATGGTAATGGTAAGGGTTCAAATAAAACGCAGCCACACACACACTGAGTAGATGAAATGATTCGATTCCACAGGTCAGAGTAGGTTTTCACCCTAAAATTCCCAGGGTCTTTTCATGAGAGAGAGCTCCATTCTGGATCCCAGTTTCCAGCTCCCGCAGATAAAGCCTCACTGTCCCAGCTGCCTGGGAAAGCTTACACGTCCGGGGCAAGTGTACTGAGAAAGAGTACTTGGTGAGTTGCACAGGTTTCTCCTTCCGCATCCACAGCTGCCTTCCACGCGCACTTTGCACGCCCTGCTCTGCTCTGCGAAGCTGCTCCCAACAGGGCCAAGGCAAGCGGCCGCTCTTGCCCAGCACCAGGGTGGCCTTGGCGGCTGCCCCATGCATTAACATCCTGCCAAGTCTACTCACTTATTGTCTGTTAGTTTGATTTAAAAAATAAAACCAAACTTATGATTATTTGTTATGGAGACAAGGCAAGAACGCCTATCACTACCTTAGGGCAACCAATTATCACATATCATAACGATTCCTGAGCAATTTGTGAAAAATGAAGACCTTCTGCTGTTATCAAAGAGATAAGTATTGGCTAAGAATAATCACATTTAAAAATTCTCGAATTGGCAATGCTCATGAAAAGGCCCCTAAAGAATGCTTTCCAGATGTAGAAATTGGAGACCTAAGAATACAATTCCTCAAGTGCTTTGAGTGATAAAGAGATGAACAAGTCATGGGAAAAATAACCCTGGCCATCATATTTCAGTGTGTGGGTGAGTGTGAGAATGTGTGTGTATGCATGCGGTTGTATGCTCACATGCGTGTGCTTGCTGCTTAGATCGTGTGTGAGTGTACACGTGTGTGCATGTGGATGCATGCCCTCATGCATGTGCTTGCTGCTTAGATAGTGTGTGAGTGTGCACATGTGTGCACGTGGATATAGGCTCACATGCATGTGCCTGCTGCTTGGACTGTGTGTGCGAGCGTGCATGTGTGTGCATGCAGATGTGTCTTTAACGTCCAGTCTTTCTTGCTTACTTTGGCCAGTCTACAGTAAAAAGACCAAACAATTTTTTTTCTTTTGCTAAACACGCCAAATAGGAAGAAGATGTGAGCACGTGTGCACGGCCCAGCCTCCTTCCTCGCCTTTCTGCCGACAGCTTGTGAGGTGGGCATGGTTAACAAGCCCTACAGCTGGCGGATCTGTGCAGACATAATTGCACATGAATGGCGGGGGAGCGGGAACCAAGGAAGAAATAAAATAGATAACAAGCGGAGGGAAAAGTAGCACTGTAAACAAGCAGCATATTTTCCCCTCTGCAGAGCGAGCCTGTGTGGCTGGAGGCGGTGTCTGTGTGCAGCTTGACTCCTAATCCATATCGCAAACAGCTTCCAGATGCTTCCATCCCCAACCTTCTCGGGAATTCCTGCCCTTCACAGATGCCTCTCCATGAGGGGGGTCTGTCTATAAGTAAAATGGGGTGGATTTTACTAATCATTCATTTCCAATCTTCCTGACGGGACTTTTATTAATAAACTCGTTTCATCTGTCTCTTTGATTAGGAAGAATTTAATTGCCTAGTCATGTGAAGGAGGAGAGAGAGGGCTGGGGGTTGTTTGTTGTTGGTTGTGTGGGCGTGTCTGTGTTTTGCGCACACTCTTTTCGTTGACATGTGCAGGAGTGGAAGAGAATGCCTAAGAAATATAGACCAGTATCAGCACAGAGCGGTCCCAGTTGAGGGTGACAGTGCGGAGGAGCCCGAGGGAACCTGCTGCTGCCCTGGCAAGGGGGCAGGACCAAGTCCCCAGGACGCCGCCTGGGCCGCAGCAGCTGGGGCATGGGCAGGGCGGTGCCCCTGGTGGGATCAGGCATCCATCCTCTCCTCTCCAGGGGAGGGCCACCAGGCCAGGCGCTACAATTTGCCTCTAACGAAGGTTCTGTGTTTAGATGAGAAACACGAAGGAGAACCTTCCTGGGTCCTAATGCTCAGCTGGAATTGCAGAAATCGTGGGCTTTTTCTTGTTTCCTTTTCCAGGTCTTCTTTTTGTTAATTTCAACATGCTCTTCCAAAACGTGTAGAAATGATAACCTTTAAAACTGGAAGAGAGGACACGACAGCGCTGGTTAACCCCATCACAATTAAGAGCCCCGGTCAGTTTGACCCTAACCAGGGAGGACCTCTCAGCGCCCCTCTGGGCAGCTGCTCTCCGTTTCTCTGGAGAGGAAGTCCCTCTCCGTCCCCTCTGTTAGTCTCCCAATCCTGAGGTCATTCTCTCCTTTTAGCAATTGGTTTAGCTTCCTAATTCTGAGGAAACGAGCTGCTATTAAGTCGAACACTCCCCTTACACCTGTGGACCGTGGCTCTCTTGGCTCACACTCCATCTTGTCTCGGTGCCCCTGCTCCTCACCCCCATCACCTCTCCGTAGGCCGTGTCACAGAAGTCTCCCTCTCCTCCTCCCCTCCGTCTTCAAACACACTGGGTCTCTCCCTTTCCAAACCCTCCAGGCTAGCCTCCTGCTTTGGGTCTCCAGGGAACCACGTCTCTCCCTCCGAACGCCCCCGGCTCCATGTCACGCCAGGCCCTCGCTCTTTCATGACCACGGCCAGAAGCAACTTCGAGTCCTGAGTCAAGTCTCTCTCCTCTCCAAACCGCTTCTCACAGTGTCCTGGGGATTATTCTTCCAGAACACAGCCCTCACGCGTCCACTCCCTGTGGCTATTCTTGTGCCGGGGCAGCCTCAGCCTCTGGTAGCTCTGCCAGCTGTTACCGAGGTCCTGATTCCACCCTGCCCCCGCACACCTCACGGCCACCCCAGGACCTGTTCCCAAATGCGCCCACGATGGCTGCCTCTGCTCTCTGCTCATGCTCGCTCCACTGCAGGAACCTCCGCTCTCTCCTCCAGAGGTCCCCTCACAAGTCACCGCCTCTTGGTTGTTCCTCTGATGTGACCCCACCCTCAGCAGCGCAGGAGAAATCATTTTCCACGTCTCTTTTTTCTTTCACGGCTTCCATACACTCTCTTGTCACCCTGAATTGGCGGACCTCACGGGTGATCTGTTTCTTAAGGGCAGAGCCCATGCGCAAAGCACAGTAACTTTGAAGTAAACATTTGTTGAGTAATTTTACTTGAAAAGACATGGTCTCAGGCAGGTGAAGTGACTTGCCTGAGGCCCTAGACCTGGGAAGCGGGAAGCCAGGAAACGCTGGGTCTTCTGTCCCAGGACCACGGTTGTGTGCCTTGATCCACTCCGCCTTGTCCTTCAGACTTCACCGCCCAGATCTCAGCATCGTTGCCACTTTGTTAAAGATCACTGCTGTCCTTAACTAGTAGAAAAAGAATTTATCTTTCAAAATATATTACTACTGCAGTGTGTCTTGATGTTAATACATTCCTCTGTTGTCTACTTGTACTGGGTTGAAAACAGTCCACCCCGAATCCTTGTCCACCCAGAACCTCAGAAAGTGGCCTTATTTGGAAACAGGGTCTCTGCAGATGTAGTCAAGCTAAGATGAGGAGACACTGGATTTGGTTGGGCCCCAATCCAATGACTGGCATCCTTTTAAGAGAGAAATTTGGATGCAGATGCAGAGAAGGGAACGCCACGTGAAGACACAGAAACCATACAGATGGCAGAAGGCCACGTGAAGGGGGCAACTGCAGTGACGCGTCTATGAGCCGAGGGCTGCTGGGGCCTCCAGAAGCTGAATGAGGCAGGGAAGAATCCCTCCCCACCTCGAGACTGCAAGGGGAGTGTCACCCTGCTGACACCTTGATTTCAAACTTTTAGCCTTAAAACTGGGAGAGAATAAATTTCTGTTGTTTTAAGTCACCTAGTTTATGGCAATTTGTGATGGCAGCCTCAGGAATCTACAGCAATTAAATTATCACAAGACTCATTTGTAAGATTATTTTCAGTCATCAAGATATCATTTTTAACATTGCAAACTTATCCTGAAGTGATGCTCCAAATTCAAACAGGAACTTAGTGAAGACAATGATGTTTGGAAAGTAGAATAAAGTATTTACATTTGCTCAGTGGCTGAGATCAGTGCAGAAGGAAATAGAATTACCAAGCATGAGTGAAGTTTTGAGAGCTCCAGTTTACTTCTTGGAACAGAGAAGGGCATATATATGTCCAGACATTTCAACTAGAGCCAGCGACTGCCCCAGAGTCCCCATCGTTAATGTCAGCAGGCATGCGTCAATGTATGTGTAACGTGTATTGACTGAATTGTGTGCAAGACAATCTCTCGAGAGCACTGTCCATTGGGCTCTGGCCACAGTGAAAAAGCTCTTGAGAAACACATGTGATGCCTCCTTTCTGGTGATCGATTCTGGGAAGCTCATGTTCTATTTCTTGCCTCGGATCACAGGAAATTCTGAAATTAAGTTGGTCCTTCATCATGATTATTACATTATCTTCCAGGTGAGAGCACATGCTTCTTTTTCCTTTTCACAGCCTTGACTACCATTTCTATTTCTTTGATCGTGCATACGGTCAATGTTAATAAGTCAATGAAATGCTTTCGGGGAGAAGTGGATTATAAATGTAGGTTTTGAAAGTTCTATGAGCAAATACAGGAAAGCGTGGATTAAGAGCTAGCACTGTGAACTCCAGAGGGATGTCCACTCGGTCCTGGGGTGAGGGCAGGTGGCCCACAGGCAGGTAGCACAGAGGAATGGGACTGGGGCTGGTGCCCAAGTAGACGAGCAGAGGAGAAGATGGATTCTTGTGAGCAGAGGTGGAGAGCTGGGGTGTGCCTGGCAAGGCTGGGCGCGGGGAATGCACCGGCCTGGCTGCTGCAGAGGGTTTGTGTATGAAAGGTGCAGAGGGTGGGGCTGGAGAGGGGAGTGGGGTCCAGCCCGGAGAGGACTCCTAACGTTGGCTCAGAGAAGCCTGGCTTCCAGCGGCAGGCATCAATGCTTGTAGTGCACCCTGGCTGTCAAATTTCTGGAAATCCTTTAGCCGGCGGCTCGGATGGTGGGGCTATGAGGGACCTGCTCTATGTCAGCACAGGGCTTCTGCTGAACTAACAGAACAAATGAGGTGACATCAAGCCTCCCCTGTGTTGCTGGGGTCAGCCTTCAAATCTTGAACTGTCACTTCTTATTCCCCATGAAAAAGTTATAGATAAGAGAGAAACAAACAAACAAGGTAAAATACGCTAGAAAAAAATGACTCAATAAAAGGCAAAGGAAAAGCAGTAAAAACAAGCAGCCACAGTGAGAACAAAAATGCCCACTGGACAGAACTGTCTCCGGAGGCCAGGCAGTGTCCCCCATCCAGATGAGAAACAAATAAAGCAATAAAGCATGTCTCCAGTGTCAGGCACGAGGTCCGACGCGCAGCCCAGTCTCAGGGAGGGTCACGGGTGAAGGTCCTGGAAGGTGCCCGTCCCTCTGATAACCATAGGGAGAGGGCACTGGCCCTGACCGCAGTGGAAGGACGGGCAGGATGGCAGCTCCAACAGCAGCAGGCGGATCCCGCTGCGCTTCTGGACTCGCGGTCCTCAGGAGGCAGAGGGCAGATGCCAGCACCTCCTTTGCCTCTTTCGCTCCCGCAGACCCCAGGACACTTCCTAGTGGACTCTGGACTGCAGAAGGGTCTGTGCACACATAGACCACAGATTCAGAGGATCCAGGATCAAACTGAGTGGTTCGAATCTTTCCTCCACCTCTTCACTGACTTCTAACTTGAACTCCATCAAGCTACCTTTTTTCATTCAATTTCTTTACCTATCATATTGGATTAATAAAGACACCTACATCGAAAGATTTCTCTGGAGATAAAATAAAATTTATACACTTAGCACAGTGTCCAACACATAGAATGTTCTAAGTAAATAATAGCTGTTATTATGCATTAAAATACTCAGATGCACGTAAAATGTGTTGAAATGAACTTGGTGATAGAATAGAACAGAGAGGAAAAGGCTTTTCAGACAAAGGATCACTTTGATCCTGCTGGCCTGATCCCTTATTTGCTGTTGAGTACATTATTAACCCCCTTTGAGTCTCAGTTTCCACATCAATAAAAATACTTAAAAAGGAACTCTTGTCAGATAGAAAATAAGAGCCTACACGTGCTTGTAGGACCTCATGTACTCTGCAAATGTTACATCCTTCTTCCTCCCAAGCAGCGTCACAGAGAGGTATTATGTTGGTTATATAACAGCATAGCCTGCCCCATTAGCAGAAATTGGCGTTCAATACATTTTAATTATTTGGCTTGTTTATTAAAACTCCAAACATCCTCCCAATATTGAGCTCTGCATACGTAGACTGCTTCATTCATCTTTTGGATTATAGTTTAAATTCCCAAAGCAACGTTTCAAGTGCCTGTAAACTTGTATCTATTTGTATTAATATGTGTGTGTGTGTTTATAATATAAAAATGAAAAGACCTCAATTGACCTGAAGTAACTGTCTTCTTGAGAGATTCTGGAGATATAATTTGAAAAAGACTGGTTTCAAAAGAGTTTATAAAAACTCTGAGGGGTACTTCTAACCCCCCTATACTCTCTCTTTCTCTCTCTCTCTCACACACACACACACGTTAACACTCACACACACACACATATACGTATTCCAGTTCACGTCCCTGATAGTGTCTTTAAGGAAGCAGCTTTGAAAATGAGAGCAAGTATCCGAGGAGCCTAAGCTGTACAGTGGCACACCTTTGATTGCTTTTCTAGGGGACTGGTTGCAGCTCAGGAAGGTGACCACGAATGAGGCTCCCCGACTGCACGCAGTAGAATATGTCTCAAATAATCTCTGCTCCTTATCTTTGATTTTGGATTTTGATGAAAAGAAATGAGTGAATGAACGTTTAACTTATCTGTGCATGCTTAGCTTCTCTTGTCCATAAAATTTTGGGATATATCCTTAAAGAAGTGTCACCAAAGATGTTAGATTACTGGTAACAACTTCAAGGGATTTTTAGTCTTTCTTTTTTTAAAAAAAATTCATTTTAAGAAGATTAATTGTGATGACAAGAAGGGAAGTGGAAAGGATAAAGGGAGTGGACAAAATGAAAATATATGCTTCTATTTTCAGTTTTTAAAAAAATATGCACAGTTTTATTTAATAAATAATTATAAATACTTCATCAAGTCTAGACATAAAATAGTCCATTCCAGAAGCCAAAGCCAAACCAATGACAAAATTCCTTTGCCATCTTTGTCTTTAGTAGATTGCTTTGAAGACCGAATACTGATTGCAGCATGGCAAGGTTTGCTCCCATGATGCGCCATCTTCCTGTGGAACTGATGGTCTGGAGAATCATATGATTGCATCAACCTTCCAAGAGTTTGCTTGTGCAAGGCAGGTTTAACCATTGAGTTCAAAACCAGAAATATTTGTAGTTTATGCACTTGTAGCAAAACTGGTGTCCAAATAATGGTCCTTAGCAGGTTCTGAATTAAACTCAAACTCTGCCACAGTGTTACAGAAAAGACAGGATGGCGTGGCAGGGCCTGACATGGGCGCCAGGACCCGGGCTGGACGGTTGTTACAAAGCAACTAGGTCAGTCACTGCAACTTTAACAAGAAAGGCGCTCTGTGAATTGGAACTTGAGAAACAAGTGAATTTATGATTCAAATGACTGTCCTTTTCTTTTATAGAATAAATGTATGTCCAAATTTAATAAATATTTCTTTAGGGACTGTGCTGTAGTAAGCAGGATACCAGAGACGGGGAATATAATAATGAATAAGGTAGGTTCCAGTCCACTGAGGCCTCTGACTACAGAATGATGTTATCTGTAGGCGGTCTTTCTATATTCACTTAGGTTTGCATGTCAGATATCTAGAACTTTCTGTGTGCATTTCTGGCTTGATTTCCCTCGTTAACCTGTCTTTTTTTTTTTTTCTGTCTCTTTATTTCCACATCTGTGAGGAGTTTAGGGCCAACTGTACAGTTTTAGGGCACAGTACCCAAGACTATGGTGACTTCTGATACTGATTACAAGTGTGGGGGTTCGCAAAACTACCCTCAGTTTTGATAATTCTCTGCAAGGACTCATAGAACTTAGAAAAAGCTATTACACCCATGGTTATAGTTTATTACAGGGAAAGGCTGCAGATCAACATCAGTCAAGGAGAGAAGCTAACAGGACAATTTCCAGGGAAGTCCTAAGCATGGAAATTGTGTTGTCCTCTCACCCTAGGATCAAATTACATCATCTCCCAACATTGACATGTGACAACATTCATGCAGTATCTTCCCCAAGCAAGGAAGCTTACCCAAGCCCCAGTGTTCAGAGTTTTTACTGGATCCCCGTTACACAGGCATGATGGGTTATTGGTTAATTGCCATGTCGTCAAGCACAGTCCCCAGGTTAGTTGATACTGTGTGTCCCAAGGCCCTCAGGCAAACAAAGGTTACCTCCCAGGAGCTAGGACAAAGGCTCTTTTGGGGCAAAGTTAAATTTTTTACTACCCAATATCCATTGCTGTTAACTGGGAGGCCATGTATACCTCCAAAATAAGAAATGCAAAATCCAGCAAAGTGGCACACCATGAAGTCAGCCTCATTGGAATTTGTACCACATTGTCTCTTAATAACTGTGTGATTTGGGGTAAGCTACTTAACTTCTCAGAGCCTCATTTTTACACATTGATTGGCATAGTACCTGGCATACTGTAGTGCTCAAAATTCGTCACCATGATTCCTAAAAGTTTTCTATTTCATTTGCACTCCACTAACCACATCTTTACACTGGACTGCATTTCATCCATCCCTTCCTCCATTCAGCAGATACTCATGGAGCATCTAGCAGAGCTGGTCCCTGTGTGAAGTGACTGATATTTAAATAAAAGACAGTCTCTGCCTCTAAGGGGCTTGCAGTCTGGTGGAAAGGGAGAGACTGTAAACAAACTAATAAATGTCTCTGATAAATGCAATAACAGATATTTTTACAAGGAGTTCACTTGTAAAGTATTGAAAGGCTTCAAAGGGAAGGAAGCTCTTGAATTAAACTGAGGAAAAACTAGTTTGTGAGATGGGGAGAGTGTTCTGTGCAGAGAAAAGCCTACGGATGGAGAGTGGAAGATGCACACACTCTCGATCATGCAGGCAGCCTGGATGTCCATGTCCTCCAAAATGCACGTGTTGAAGCCCTAATCCCCAGTGGGATGATGCCTGGAAGAGGGGCTTTGGGGAGGTAATTAGGCTTACATGAGGCCATGAGCACAGAGCCTCCATGATGGGATTAGTGCCTTTACAAGAAGAGGAAGAGGGAGAGCTCTTCCTCTCTCCACTGTGTGAGGACACACCGGAAGGTTGTGTCTGCACACCGGGAGGAAAGCCTCATGAGGAACCGAATCTGCAGGCACCTTGATTTTGGCCTTCCAGCCTCCAGAACTGTGAGAAATAAATGTCTATTGTTTCAGGCCCCCAGTCTATGGTGTTCTGTTAGAGCAGCCCGAGCTGACTAAGACACAGGTGTGATAAAATTGTTTCCACAGTGAAGAGTAAAATAAAACAGACAGAGAAGTCTGTTCTAAGCTATGGAGATCCTTGGAAACTTTCAAACAAGGGAACTGCAAGTCTGCCAGCAATGGGGTCAGCCACAGAGAAGAGTGGCGCAGGAGCCAAGAGGGGTCTGACATGGGCCTGCACCAGGCCAATGTGGGGGGACACAGGTGTTGGGAAGGACACAGAGGTGGAAGGAGGAAGAAGTCTGTGATCAGTGCATTTGGCTGGTGAAGGGATGAGAGAGTTCCAGCAGCACAATTCGTCATGTGACTTTCTCTGTGTGTAGAAGAGGATAGATGTGGATGGAAAAGCAACCAAGAAGGCAGGATGTGTGCAGTGTTAGGAACGTCCCAGAGAGCCTGGATTCAACCCCAGCTCTAGTACTGACCATCAGTGTGATAGCAGTGACCCCAGGCACCTGTTCAGCCCCAAGAGCTGCTCTCCCCAAGGTGAGTAAGTAAGCGACCTTCTCCCTTCTTTTTTTATCTACTATTTTTTTTTATTGTAGTAACATTCGTTTATAACATAGATAAAGAAGATGTGGTAAATATACACAATGGAATACTACTCAGCCATAAGAAACAATGAAATCCGGCCATTTATGACAACATGGATGGACCTTAAGGGTATTATGCTAAGCGAAGTAAGTCAGAGGGAGAAAGTCAAGTACCACATGATCTCTCCCTTCTGAGGCTGCTGAGACGGAGGGTTGTGGAGTTCAATGAGAAAGTGTAAGCACTCTGTTCAATCCACACTAACCATCATCAGCGAATGCTCTCTGCTCTCTTATATGGCTCACTTCTCCCAATGCCCTGGGGAGACTTGGCAGGCTATCCCTCCTCCCAGAGCCACTTTAGGTATGCGGTGCTTCCTTAAGAGCCCTTGTTTCAGTGGATTGACCCTAGTGTATGGAATGAGCTGTATCTGCCTGCAACATTGTGATTTATAGTAAGAAATATGTGTTTGGTCTTCGTCCCGGTTTCTGGCACAAAGCTCCTAAAACCCTTGGAGTTTGCTAAGGGACGAGAGCGACAAAGGTGCCTTGATACTCATCACAAACCTCTTTCAACCACACCTGAGTTTCTGTTAATGAGATGATTTTCAAAAGCCCTTAACGATGGGGGCTGGTTGCCAGAGGAACCAACCATAATTAGATGTTGGAACTTTCAGCCCCCCTCCACCTCTGGGAGGGGAGAGGGGCTGGAAATTGAGTCGGAACACCAACGGCTAATTATTTAATCAGTCATGTCTATGTAATGAACCCTTCATAAAACCCAAAGGACGGGATTCCCAGATCTTCTGGGTTGGTGAACACATGGAGGTGCTGGGAGGGTGGTGCGTTTAACGAGCATGGAAGCTCAGAGCCCTTTCCCATATACCTCAGTCTACGTTCTTTTTCACCTGGCTGTTTCCCCGTATCCTTTATAACACACCTTACAATAAACTGGTAAACATAAGAAAATGTTTGAGTTCTGTGAGCTGCTCTAGCAAATTAATGGAACTTGAGGAGGGGGTGTGGGCACCTCTGATTCATAGCTGATTGGTCAGAAGCACAGGTGACCACTTGGACTTTCGCTGGGCGTCTGAAGTGGGGGGCAGTCTTGTGGAACTGAGCCCTTAACCTGTGGGATCTGACACCATCTCCAGGTGGAGAGTGTCAGGATTGAGTCCATTGCTTGGTGACGTGGGAGAAAACACACCGTGGACTGGGCTTCTCCCCACCCAAAACCCCAATCGCTCTCCTGTTTGGCTCCCACCAGTTCATCCAGCGTCTCCTAAATCCACGGTCTTCTCGGAATACTGAAACGGGTTATTTCTTCGTTTCCATCAGGTTGAGAGGGAAACTCAATCCCCCTTTTCTATGGCCTTTTGGAAGTTCTTTTTTACAAACCGTCCTACTCTGACAAAGCTGCTGTGCCTAATATGCAAAGCTAAGATGGTTGTTTTATCCCCAAAACCCTTTCCAGCTCTTTAAACATTAATGCTGTTGAGCTCCTCACCACTAGAACTTCTCCTTCTTCTCCAGACGCCTCAACCCAGCAGAGAGAGAAATGATCATTATTTCAGGGATGAAATCTACAGGAAGTCACAATCAATACAGACACAATTCCAGTGAGTTTATATTTTAAAATTATACATGTTTACCCCTTCAGAAAAAATTTGATACGTTCAACTTATTTAAAAAAAGGGGCTACAAAAATATTTTACAATCAAATGTAACTCCTCCTCCTAATAATTCATAATCAAATATGCCTTCTGCAAATTCCCAACCTATTTCATTCCATTCCTATCAGGGAGTCATTCTAGCTCCTACCTCGTAATCACTTTCACTTTTATCAACGAAAGTTTTTTTTGTTATTTTTCCTCGTGGAAGCATATGGCTGATGGAGGGGAGTTTATTATTTCCTGATTTGAAAACAAAGCTATCAGCGTCAACGCACCTCTGAAGAGGGTCTGTACGGTGAACTCCTTTTCATCCCCAGTGGTTGAGTCAGAGGAGGAGCGCGGCGCGCGGGAGGGGAGCTGGCATTAAAAGCCACAAGTCGGAAAGCAGGGACATCTGCGGCAGATGGCCAGGCGCACAGAGCCACCACGAAAGGCTATTCTAAACAATTAACTCTGATTCACGCTAAGCAGAAATAAACAATCGCCCATTCAAGTGGGAATTAGTTCCACTATCTTTATCCAAGTCATCAAAACAAACTTCTGCACGTTGGGGCACCTCCCCAGAAGGACCTCAGCAGCACATTGCCACAAGACCTGGAGTTGTTTTGTCTGCGTCTGTAACCCAAGCCAGAGATAACGTGACATTTGCATTACTAATTGCCCTCTTGCAAAACGTGTTGACACTTGGGTTGGTTCTGAATAGACCTCTAAGTGGCTCTCCAGACTTGAGCAGGGTCCATCTCACCAACGCAAACAAGTGCTCCTATCCGTAAGCAAGCCTCTGTTTGCATGCCCTGGGACACAGACAGAAAGTCCCCTCAAAACACTTAACGGATGAAGGATCTGTGCAAATGAATCCCACGCCGCCCCTCCCTCCCTCATACTTTTCCACTCTGGGTTTGCTGCCCCTGGAGTTCTGTGGATATGGATGCTGCGGCGCACGTGGACCTGCATGCGTCCCGGCGGTGTCCTATCCCGGGAGCCCACGCCTCTTCCAGCCCCCTCACAGACGCCTTGTCCTATCCCTCCGCAGCAGTGGGAACGGTGCTGCCTACAGTCTGCGTAAGTCTCCTTGTTAATGAGATGCTGTGACTGACCATGTGGCCGCTCTGCCTTGGGGCCGCCTAAAAGCCTCCCCTTTGAACTGTCGGAAGATGTAGACAAGGTTGGTAAATGCAAATCAGTGGCACAATTAAATGGTTGGGTTTATATGGCCCCCTTCTTCCTTAGAGTCCATTGCTCAGAAACAAGGATTTTAGATCTGTAGCAACCAGCATCATGAATTTGAAAACAAGTGGCTATGGAGAAAGGATAGAGGGTGGAGGGATTACAACAGGCAGAAAACCACAGAGGGTGAGGGCTCTGTCCTCAGGATCATGGCTGAAAGACATGCTCAGGTAACACCGGCATTAGGCATCCTTCAGACCATTAGACTTGCTGCTCCAGTGATGGGGTTGGGGTGAGAAGAACCCCCTAAACCTACCCCAAACTGCCTTTGGCTGCAGAAACCAACCCCTGAGCCAGTGTCCCTAACTTCATTTGTTTTCTAGGCCTGTTTCATAATCTATATTTTTGCTCTGCTTAATGCATTCTTCCCCACCGTTGCCAGATATCCAGTGGCGACACAATGAATAACAGGATGGCAGGGACAAACCCAGCATTCAGTGGCAATTACTAAGGAAGTGCACTTCCACCCATGGTTGTGGAGATGAGGTCTCTCCTCCTTGCCCCTCACAAACAGGGCTCTCCGCTTCCCTATCCGCCTCCCTCCAAATGCTGTCTCTAAGTCCTGTGTGTCCTATAAATCTTGGATTAAATTCAGCATCCTACAAAAGGCCTTTCGCTCCTGGCCCAGTCCCCAGATCTCAGGGTTGGCCATCCTTTTGTGCTCCAGTGGCACGCATCTATGGCAGACTCACAAGGGGGCCTGGCCAGCCATTTATTTGTTCCTTTCACCACTGAAGTGGAAGCTCCTTGTGAGAGGACTACTGGGCTTCAGCCCGCAGAACCTAGAACTTCCGCATTAGTTAGATGCTTGATGAATGCTTGCTGAATAAGGGAATCTCTGGGGCTTCTCTGCCTCCTGTTTGGCACCAGAAAATCTCCTTTTTTTCTGTTTCCATTTCTGTATCTTGAAAATGAGGTGACAATTGCCTCCCTCACAGACTGAAATAAACAGGGATAGATGTATCACTCCAAAAGATTTTTTCAAATGCTTAGGCTGTAAAAGATTTAGTATATAAAACAACAAATAAATATCTAATAAATATACCTGCAAATAATTTAAAAACTTTCTTGATGATTTGATGAAATTAAAAAGTGCTAAGTCACTGTGATTTCAGTGTATTTGTATGTTCATTTTCTGTTTCATTGAGTGGAAAAACTTGCTTTAATTCTGGTACAAAGGAGAGTCACAATCTTGATCAGCCTCATTCTAATGAAATCAGCCTGGATATAACAGTCTCTTCCACTAACATCATCATCATTACCTCTTGTAAGGGAATGCGATGGAGCTCAAAAGAATTTCTTTTAAAAAATCGAGAAATAGGTGCAGTAATTTTAGATATGAAATCAAGGTAGGTGAAGAAAACAAATAACCTTGACGGACGTGACAGTTGCTAAACAACGATCCTTGACATCAGTTTTGGAAAGAGTTCACAGTCTAAAGAAGTTGATTTCTAATTAGATGTGAATTATACTGTTTTCTATATTATGTTTAATTAAAGAATGAGCAAATAGTTGTGACAACTGGCAAGATGGTTATTTTGTACCATCTCAGGCTCAGTTACAGCTACAAAAGGGGCATGCAATCAGCAATTGTCTTTAAAAAGAGCACTTAGTATAAAATGATTGGTTTCATCAATTTAGACCTATTTTCTTAAACAAATAGAACTACTAGAATAGCTTTGTCTGTTCAGATTGGAAGACCTTTTTATAACTGAAAAGGAGGACTATTTAGATACCATCCGTTCTTCTTAAGAGGGCAAATCGCTTCATTTCACACAATTAACATTTATCACATTCACCACGGCACTGGAGAAGGTTCTAGTCTCTTGCCAGATACTAATTCACCTAGTTTTAGTGCCCTACTATATAGAAACCTTAAATATTGTGTATTTTAATAAAAATATTATTTTTTAATGTTCTACTGCTTTATTATTCGAAAGAATATTGCATTTGTAAAATCATGATCAATGATTTATTATAATTGGATAAATATTTGTGTTTATATAAATAAAGAAAATTTAACCTGTAATGGAGAGTAAGGAAGTAGGTTAGCAAACCCATATCCACTTGAAAAACAATTATGCACACACACATGTACACAGTATATGTATATATATGTATATATATTTACACACACACATCCACACATGCATTTTTTTTGCATGTTCAGGTATATATAAGTTAATGTTTTTTTTTTTAAACCAACTTATGAACCATCAGGCTAAGTGTAAATAATTTGAAAATCATCATGCTCTATATAAATTGTGCAATTTCATAAAGATGTATACTGTGAATAAAGAGTTACACACATATGTGAGGGTACCTATTTAGAGTTCAGAGGAAAGAAAACACCTAAAGTGAAGCAGACCAGGTACTTGGGATAATATTGTGAGAAGCTCATGCCACTCGGGATATCAGGAGATAGTATTTTGCACTTAAAAATCAAGTAATGTGGACCGGCCCCGTGGCTTAGCGGTTAAGTGCGCGCGCTCCGCTGCTGGCAGCCCGGGTTCGGATCCCGGGCGCGCACCGACGCACCGCTTCTCCTCCCATGCTGAGGCCGCGTCCCACATACAGCAACTAGAAGGATGTGCAGCTATGACATACAACTATCTACTGGGGCTTTGGGGGGAAAAATAAATAAATAAAATCTTTAAAAAAAAAATTCAAGTAATGTAGAGAGAAAAACTCTCTTAATTTGAAATAAAATTAAACATTGTAATATGTCATTTTTAAAAATTTGGACCAGAATACCAAAGACAGGGTCATGAAACGTATTGCTGAAATCATTGGATTGTGTACCACATTATTCAGTCTATTTTAGGCCATGCAGAGGCTCCTGGGTCATGCAAATGTGTATATACTACGGTAAATTCATTTCAGAGGTAGTCTAAAGAAAAACACACAGAGTTTAGGCTGACTGCTGTAACTTAAAACCAAACACCTTCCTAGAGGCACGAGAATATATAAAACCACTCTACGTAAGTACTATTGTGAACCTAATATTAATTATGTTTTCTTAGGTTAGGTGTTTTACTGTATCTTGTTTGATCATAATATTAGTATATCTAAAAATGGATAAGGATAATCTAATTTATTGGCTTGTTACATTAGCAAGATATTCATTTCAAGCAATCTGAAATTTATAGAGCCTGTTACATTATACTCTTTTAATCAACAGAGCTTGAATTCTTATCAGTACATTTTGCATTATGATGGAAGACATTGATTAAGTCGTGCTTAATGGATTATCAGATATTATCTTCTGTGCAATTTGTAAAGAATTAGGTTAATAATTTTCCAATCTTAAGGTCCAGAAAATTTGGTTTCTTTAATAGGGCATGATTTATTACTTGTTCCATGATTAGTTTGATATAGTGTGTGGGAATTAAATTTAGGAAGGTTGTTTGGCCATCTAGGACAGAACAAACACACACAGAATGAATATAATCAGGGGAAAATATTTCCCAGTCAGTATTTTATTGGTATAAAATAAATGCATTTAAAGCAGAACGGCAATCAGCTAACTTTAGAGAAAAAGAATACGGCTAAAAACCATCAGGTGATGAATACAAATCTGTGAGGATTTCAAAATAGCTTATTAAAGGTATCTAAGGGGATGATAAATATAATATAAAGAAGACACAGGCTTGTTAGTGTATAGTTTAGTAGAAGTGACTAATGTGACATGCTTAAAAAAAGAAAGAGAAAATCAAACAACCCACCAAAGGGAAAAATTGTCACACTAGGCAAGATGGTATTTCTTTTCAAAAGAGTGTATATCAAGACACTTTTTAATATGTGTGGAGAAACTTGGAATCTTAAAAATAGGAATTATAATGAATCTCACAGGTCTGCAAAGATTTCAATCCACTTTTATTATCAGTTATTGCTTTTTTCCCAATTATTTTCTTTTCCCCTTAATTCCACATCATTTCTTCTAAAATTGCCTCTGCATTCATTGTTTTTTTAAAAATGTAAGAAATAACTTTAGAAACATGCAGCATTCCTATCCCCGAATTTTTGTTAAACAAATAGTTCATTACGTTTACTCTGAGCCCACTCTTTAAAATTGTGAAGGTGACCATTCACATTGGAATATCAATGAATACAAGAAAATATAACATTGGCCACACTAAATATAACCAATCTCATAAAGATTAGTAATATAAGTTACACAGCCCAAGCACATCTGGATAAAAGTAAAAGTTCAGACATTCATTTGACAAGATCAGAATCTCAACGTCCAAATGGCTGGCCTTGTAGAGATTAATCATTTGGACAATTAAATATTTTACTTTTTATCTGCATGTTTCTGACAACATCTGTTGTAATTATAGCATAAGAAATATTAAGTAAACTGCAAGTTTTTGTGTATATAAACATAATTTTTAATTGGAATTATTCTTCCCATTAGGATGAATTCTTTTTCAGCCTTCGCAGAGCACAGAATGGAACATGCAGTGAATTCCTCAGACACCCAGAGAGAGGACCTGGTGATCTAAACAGGCCCTTCTCCTCCAAGTGGTCAAAAGGCGCCGACTGCCACGAAAGTGGGTGCAGCAGAGACCCAGCCTCGTGGAAAGGAGGCTGACTTTAACCAAAAACTAAAAAGGAGTAGATTATGAAAGATGATTTCTTCAAAGTGATATTTTTTGATACTTATGTTTTCTAGGAGAGTGAAAACCAGTTTTGTTGAAGCTCACATATAAATCCTCAGTGTATTTTTTGGGTGTTTCATGATTGTATTAGAGCATTTATTAAAAAAAAAAAAAAAAAAGGAAAAAAAAAAACAGGCTTCCCTTTGAAAAGCATGATTACCGCAAACAATTGATTCAGTTCTAAACATCTGAAACCGTATACAAAACGACAGCTGCATTTTGGTAAATACATCAAATATACAGAAATATATAAAACTTAATCATGTCATTTATAGTGTGGCTGTTAAGCAGCAAATTGCATTGGAAAACACATTAAAAAAAAGTAAGGGAGTCACCTCAACAATCCATCCACACAGCTCTTTTACATTAAACTGGAAACTGATTCTGCATCAGCGTGAAATGAATTGGATCTGGCTCATAACCAGTGCTCCAGTGTCCCTGGGTCCTCCCAGGGCTTCCGCAGAGCTCGGGGCGCCTCAGACACAGGTCACTGGGGTGTTCTTCTCGAGCTGGAAGCAGAATCGGCTCCATCAGTTCAGGGTAAACTGCAGCTGTAGCCCCAAGATATAAGCAAGTTGCTGGCGGGAACAGTTAGGGAGCTGAAGAGACCCCCGCAGGTGCAGACTCCTGGGTTAGCCGGATGGGCAATGCTGAGGAGGCCTCCCCAGCACGGAACAGGTATTCCTGGGTCACCGTCTCCTCTTCCCAGAATTCCTAGACTTGCCAGTAGAGTACCAGACAAGCTCACCCTGTTCCCACCTTAGAACGTTTGGATTCAATGAAGGTGGTTACCACTCACCTGTGTCGGAACACAAGATATTTGTTTAATAGCTTCAGATTCTTATATTTACTTGAATCTCCTTCTCAGGCCAACAACACCCCAGCCTATCTGTCTCCACTGCCACAGCCACTCCCAATTTCTAGCCTCATCCGAGGAGGGGCACAGACTGTTGGGAAGAAGGGAGGACTGCCACATTTTATCTCATCCTAAATTGTGCTTCCATGTCCAATTCAGACATCGGGAAGTTCATCTGTCAGTGCAGGCTGCCTAGGAAGCCGCTGTCTACGCTGGACATTTTGACCATGTTTGCGATTTCTGAAGAGTCCGGGAAGAGCAACCAGCTGCATCTGTGTAGTTGCAAATGAAAATGTGCGGCACATCTGTAAAATGACTTTCGTAGACTGTACTCTGGTAGTCAAATATATTTTCTGGGTTTATAAATACAAAAAATATTTATATTTTCTTAAAACCTGGCCCAACATTTAAGGCCTGTAAGGTTAAGTCCAAGAGGTTTTATAAATAGTTAAATATAAATTTGTTGATGACTGATTTCCTACGGCCAGGATGCAGTGAATACGCACCCGTCTCAATTTGTATTGCTGTATAATCGGTGACATGTACTGAGGTCTTCTTATGTGCCAGGCACTGTTTTAAATGCTTTGCAGGTAGTAAATCTTTTCATTCCCGTGCCAGCACAGTGAGATGGATACTACTTCTTTCTGCATTTAACTGATGAGGAAATAAGAACCAGTGAAGTTAAGAGACAGCTGTGCAGCCAGACGGTGGACATGGACCTCTCCTAGCCCATCGCTGGCATTCTACGTGGCTTCTCAGGTTGCAATCCCGGGTATGGGGAGGCTGCCCCATGAAGCACCTGTGCACCCCTTCGGGAAGTCTATGCATCATATGGAGGCAGGTGCATTTCCTGAGAAACAAAGACCATCATGTCAGGCCCACTGAAATCTTACGGGGTAGGAAGTATTGATGGGATCAAACTAGATTTATATATCCGAGTTCTCGGGGTATCACTGGGTTTCACAGTGAAAACCGTGGAATGATGCTGCTTCCACAGACACCCCGCCCCCTCAAAAATGCTTTGGTCTGGGGGAGCCGTCAAGGCAGGGCTGTAAGCAGGACTCCTGGCAGTCGCCCAGAGAGAGATCTTTGGGCGGGACCTTCCTTTGTGTTTCGGGAACAAGTCAGGAACCTCGAACACTTTCTGGGGTTCTCCTTTGAGCCAACCACTAGGACTCGACCACTAACATCCACCATCAGGGGAGCAGAGAAATACCACGACTGTGTCAGGGGCAGACAGTCAGGAACAAAAAACCCCCGACAAGAGCTGCAAACACAAACAGCACCCACCGTGCAGAAATTGCCTTGGCGTGCGGGTCATTGGTGATTCCACTTGTAAGTAATGTTTTGATTGTCACAGATTATATGTTGCTCCCCTCCCCTGACATTTGTTGTACAGCGGGATTGATTTTTGTGCTCCACTATGAAAAGGTCACTTTGATCAATGCAGTGTAATTGGCACTAAATTAGGATCATATCAGGTTATTTTGCTATTTAATGATGAAATATTAAAGAAAAGCCTGGGCAGATTGCAAGCACTCACGTGCGCTTTAAACCCGCTGTAATGATGCTTGATTTTGTAAGAAAAATGGAGAAAAAAACAACTCAAGTGCCGAAAATGACTGTGATATATTGGAAGAGTGGCCCAGAATTATATTTTCGTTTGAGATAGACTGAAAGCCCCAGACACAAAACACGAACCCCAGCAATCAGGCCTGCTCTGCGGCACAGAGAGAAGCCTTATAAGGAAGCCTATTGATGAGGGCTCTCATTACGTGCTAGTTAGAAGGGTGAAGCCTTTTCATTCTGCGTATAGTAATTATGTTTAAAAACATTCATGTGCCCTGCATCCACTTATTAGACAAACCTCAGCTTTTGAAAATCTGCAACTTGGTTATGGTCCCCCAGGTTCAAATGCTTTTCTGCTTCTGGAGAGTATTTCAAGGCCTGTTTTTTCAGGTTTGCACCTAAAGTAATTATAAGCATCCTAAGGAGCATTAAATACTGTGTGTTATTGTCTCCATTGTAAATAGACGCATTCCCCCACTATTCTGAAATGTGTTGAGCGAGACAAAGCTGCATAAGATTATACTGTTAAATGCAGCTGATGTTGCAGGAAATTTGTTGGGTGCTTTTCTGCCATTAAGTATGTGATCTAGCTGCAGCATGAACTGAAACAGCTACTAAAAGATGTTAACCTTTTTAACAGCTAGAAATATGGAACCACAAATATTGGTAGAATATTGAGGGTGCTGTGTGAGAGGGATGGGGGATGGCGCAGCAACAGCGGGACTCGGCCACAGTGGGTGACCCGCAGCAGAGTGAGTGCCAGGAGCCCGCGGCCTTGGTGCCGAAGGCCACCGCCCCCTTCCAGGGGGCCTTTCACGCAGGAGTTTTGGAAGTCCATTTCGGGCTTTGAGGATATGGAAGAATGACGACGTGGTAAAGAGAGCGTTTCGTAGCGGCCTCTGAACTGCTTGAGTGCCTTTTCTCCAGAAATGAAAATGACAGCAGTCATGTGAGGTCACAAAGATGCTTGTGTTTGTATTGTCTGTTGTAGGTTCAACACCCCCCAAAAACATATGTTCAAGTCTTAACTCCTGGTAACTGTGAATGTGGCCTTATTTAGAAATAGGGTCTTTGCAGATGTCGTCAAGTTAAGATGAGGTCTTCCTGGGTTAGGGTGGACCCCGATCCAATGACTGCTGTCCTTGTAAGAGAAAGGAGAGGGAGACTTGGGCACAGAGACAGAGAGACACAGAGAGAAGCCATGTGGGGACAGAGACAGAGATCGGGGTTACGCAGCCACAAGCCAAGAAATGCCAGAGATTGCCACCAACGCCAGAAGCTGGGAGGGGCAGGAAGGAGCCTCCTCTAGAGCCTTTGGAGGGACTGTGGCCCTGCCCACACCTTGATTTTGGACTTCTGGCCTCCTGCACTGTGAGAGAATAAATTCTCATTGTTTTAGGTCACCCAGTTGGGGAACATTGTGACAGCGGCCCCAGGAAACTAATACAATATTACACTTATATTTTAGCTAAAAATGACCAGGGCTATTGCATTTCTCCCAAAACCAATGGTCTGAAAGCCCCCTTGTTTGTTTTGCTGCCATTATGTTTGGGTGCTATTTGCATTGATAGAGGTCTAATGAGAAGTATCCTTGGAATGCGCTGGCTCAAAGACACTAGAGTCTCTCATGATCTTAAGACATCTCTACACGACTCATTCATTCATTATTCAGTACATATTTATTGAATAACTACTATGTGCCAGGCTTCATGCTTGTGCTGGGACTAGAATGGTAAATAGCAAATAGTCCTTCGCAAGTTTGTATGGAAGCAAACAAGTAAAAAGTTAACTTAAATATAATGTGATGTGTGCTTGATGGGAACACAGTTTTGTGGCACAGTACACCCAGTAGAACCAAAGGTGGCCTTCAGCAGGAGGTGAGGCCACCTGAATCCTGGAGAAGATACCAGAGTCAAGAAAAGTCTCCGTGCACATGTGCATGCGTGCACACAGAAATGTGTGCTCATGGGGAGGGTGGGGTTGGGCTGGATATGAGCAGACAAAGTGAGGGGAACCCGCAAGAGGAAACGGGCTCTGGAAGCCCAGAGGAAAGAGAGATGCACCTTGGAACTTCAAGTTAAGCATGGCTGGAAGTAGGCAGGGCAGGTGTGGTTAGAACTGAGAAGACAGAGAAGACAGTGTGCAAATCATGAGGGCTGTGTATGTCGGGCTAAGGAACTTGGCTTCATCTTGAACAGAATGCCGCTGAAGGTTTTAAACATAGTGCAGAGGTGGCCAATGGATACTTAGAAAGATCCTCTGATATCAGGCTGGGGAAGAGATGGCAGTGGAAGAAGGCAGATGGAGGTGAGCCAGGTCAGATAATGGTCTGGTCCAGGTAAATGAAAGGACGCGTGTGTGATGGTTACTTTATGGGTCAGCTTGGCTGTGGTGCCAGAGGTTTGGTCAAACATCAGTCTAGATGCCACTGTGAAGATAGTTTTTAGATGTGATTAACATTTAAATCAGCAAACTTTGAGTAAACCTGATTATCCTCCATAATATGGTGGGCCTCATCCAATCAGTTGAAGGCCTTAAGAGCAAAGACTGAGTTTCCCCAAGAACAGGGGATTCTGCCTCCAGACAATCTTCCAGGTTGAGCTGCAACATCTCTTCCCTGGGCCTCCAGTCTGCTGGTCTGCCCCGCAGTTGTGGCTTGTCTGCCTCTACAGTCCTGTGAGCCAATTCCTTAAAATCTTTCTCTTCATATATGTGTATGTATGCGTGTGTCTGTATTTCCTTTTGGTTCTGTTTCTCTGGAGAGCCCTGACTGTGGAGTGTGTGAAGACGTGAGCACGTTCCTGAGCGAGGCAGGAATGGAGGTGGCTCTGCAGCGGAGGCTCAGCGCCCAGCTGTGCTGGAGGCAGCTCACTTCTCCAGAGGAGGAAACCTGCGGAGCGCAGCCTGAGGTGAAGACGCTGAGTCTGGCTGTGCACCCTTTGTGCTGTGATCCCACGGGACGTCCAAATAGAGGCGCCCAGGAGGAGGCAGCTGGCGGTGAAGGAAGCTGCAGACGAGGCCGGGGCTGACTCGTCAGTTGCTCCTAAGGAACGTTCTGGCTTTAAAGAAAAGAGATCCACTGAGAAGTCATATGCAGGTGGGATCTACGCAGAGGGAACCTGTGGAATCCAAATGCGGGCTGAGAGCTGGGCTAACAGGGACATGGAGAAGGGACCTCAGCCCCCGCCCGTGGGGGTCACAGGGGCCTGGTCCTGATTCTCTCGGAGCATCTGAGGCTCTACTCTGTGGGTGTGCTTTTCCTCCTTACTCAGTGCCTGTGGCTTCCCCATAAATCTGGGATTTGGCTTAACAATTAGGGGATGGTTGTTGCTCTGTAAGTAGTCCAAAAACATCTCCGGTCTCAAGCACAATCGAAGTGTATTTTTTCATTCACCTAACAGAAAGAGGCACGCGTTCCTGGCCGAGGGCAGCTGGTACTGATTTATTCCGACACCCAGGCTGCTTCCCTCTGCGCCGTCAGCCCCTGCGCCCCATGGGCCTCTCTGCAGCTGGTGGAGGGAGAAAGACCGTGAAAAGGGCGAGCCTATTCTTAAAGCCTTGGCCGTAAAAGTGACGGGCACCATTTTTGCTCACATTGCCCTGGAGAAACATAATCACAGGGACCCACCTGCACGTGGGAAATCAGGTCCTGGCTGAGCAGACCCTTCTGAGGACAATTCTATACTGTGAAGGGGTGCATGCATTTCTGAGGATGCCAGCTGTCTCCAGAACCTGAGGTGCCAGCGTTACTTCTGGCCCATGCTGCTGTGCATGTGAAATGAAATTATCCGCAAAGGAAGAAAGAGAAAGAGAGGTGGGTGGGTTAATGGGGTGTATAGACTTACAGACTGATGGGTTAGCTCAGGTTTTGAACTTGGGTCAAACGACTGTGAAGATGGCTGAGGCCACGTGTTCCAGGTGGCTGAGGATGCCTCTGGGGCAATTCCCAGAGAAGGGGCTGTGTGGGGAGGTGAGGACCAGCACGCGTTTGAACTGAGCTCCCCCACAGGCGGAGTCTGGGAAAAGAAGCTGGGTGAAGACCGTTTGGTAGGGAGCTGATCCCAGGAAGCAGAAGCGGAGACGGTACGAGCAGGGAGGAAAAGTCAACGCTGGGCGCTCTGTCGGCGCTGACTTGGGAAACAGCAGCTCAATTACGCTGCACCCGCATAGAGTTGTCTGCCTGAAGGAGAGGAGCTGGGGCCTTTAGCTACCTGTTTCTGGCCCCCATTGGTTGAGGGTCACCTGGGAGGACGTTGCCCCTGCCCTGCCGCACTTGGGCTGGACAGGCCCCTGCAGCTTTGGAGGAGACCCCGAGGCCGAAGAAGAAAGGCAGGAAGTGAGCACTTGAGCAGGTTAACCAGGAGCGGGAGATGAGTTACGGGAACAGTCACGTCCACGGCTGGAATCAGGTCTGGAGAGGGTGGGATGCTCAGTGACAACATCGTCGGCCACATGGACTTCTTGCATCATGTCTGCCTGCCTCCCACCTGGAGTCTACCCTGGCGTCTTTGCAGGTGACTTAGTGGGACAAGCCATGCCCTGCGGCTGCAATTGGTTTCAAGGCCCTAGTCTCTGTTCTTCACCGTCCTGCCCACCATCCATTTAGATCTCCCTTATCCTTGAACAGCACTTCAGCTGGTCGACCTTGCTTTATCGCTGGGGCGACTCGACTTCCATCTTTGGACGGTCTGAGCTTTCGGCTGCCTTTCCCTCATCAGGCTGTGGTTGCTGCGATTGCATTTACCATTATCACAGGAGATGGAGGCAGCAGCAGATGGCCATATGCTCCACATGTCTGCATGTATCTCCATGTACACACACACCTCTCTGCTCCTGGAATGCAGCAGCAATCCTGACTCCTTGTGATGATCAGGTGGGATTATCTGGGCTCGGGAAGACACTTTTATACTGGAATCGAGGTCTACATCTCAGAGGAGAGCTAGCTAGACAGCCCACAAGCACAAAGCCACATGGGACAGGTGGCAGGTTCCTAGAATCCTTCTTTGTCCCTTGGTGGAAGCGTCTTCTCCCTTCCTCGAATCCAGCTGAGCCTCAGGTTGCGCGGATCCCCAATGAGGTCACTGGGAGAGACGGGGAACAGGGCTAGTTCTACTTCCAGCTCTGCTTCTCAGACCTGTGCGCTCCCACTACTGTGGATTCTGTATAATTCCATTGGTTCCAATGTATTTCACATCTTGGAGAACAGCTTCCCAACAGCCCATGTGGTCCAGAGCCAGCCCTTCTCTGAACACTTACCAGGCCACTCCGACCTCCTGCAGGCTGACTGCAGCTGGGGGGTGCCACATATGGTAGGCCCAGGAGGGCCATGCCATGCGCTCCTGCCACAGCTCCTTTAGTACGCAACAGGCCCCTCACTCTGAGGTGCATGTTAGTAAATTAGGAACTCTACACATCCTGGCATAGGGTTGCTGGCATCTGTACTCAGACAGGGGAGGAAAACCTATGTGAGAAGTAGGTGTCAGCTCCTCTAGGGATGAATCCATTCTTTCCCCAGGGTGGAAAGGTGCAATGTCATTAACTTGCAACCAAGTGACTGTGGTCTCCTGGGGCTGGTACCACAGTGACGGGCCAGCGTCCATCTCTGTAGCTACCCCATTAGACAGACACCAGGGCAGTAGGTGTAAGAGGAAGCCCAAGCTGTTGGATGCATCGGAGCCTCCATCCCACACCACCATTCAAGAGCCTGTTGGCAAGTTCAGAACACAAGCCGGCTGAGGTGCAAAGACCCAGTCGTGCTGCCCACCTAGTATCTGGATGGTTCCTCCACGGTGCCTTCAGTTGGCTGACACTGACATGAGATCCCAGGGTCTGCACAATTTCTGCCCCTTGCCCAGAACTCTGTGTCTCTTATTATTTCATCTGTTCAGCCCAGTCCAAACATGCCATTTCCAGTGGCTGTGGGTTGCTGTGATGTCTTTTTGAAATGGTGAATCTGACAACACCCAGCTCATGACAGGAACTCTGGGCTCCTGGTACCCATCACATGGCCAGACCCTCGGTCTTTACCAGCAGGTCCCAGTAGCAGGTCAGGACCTTCTTAAGAAAAGGCAAACAGTTCTCTGCTGCAGAGGGGCCTTAGCGTCTATACTGCGACTCTCCAGCTGGGGCTTGCCAGACTCCATCCAGCACCACATTCAACGTAATATATCCGGCACCGTGTATTTTCTGGCTCTCATGATCTGAGGGGTGAGATGGCTGACACCACAGCAGGCGGAAGCACAAGCCAGAATCTGTGACCCACACATCTGCATGCTGCCCTTGTCCTCGCTCTTCTTCTCGTGTCCAACCCACATGCTCCCTGCAGCACATGTTTTTTTTTATTTTATTGTATTGTTGCCATTCTGAACCACCTGCTTGATTTGCACAGTGTGACGTGTTCTAAGGAAACGTGAATTCCCCGACACATGCTCAGACTTGGGGGCCCCTTGATGGAGATTTGCAGAGGGTACTCGGGCGTTGAATGGATTTGGACTAGGTCACTGTTCCCTGCCCTAATGTGCTGTGACCAAGACGCCATCTGAGTTCTCTAATGTCTTCTAGATTTGGGAGGAGATAAAAGAGGAGGTGAGGGGTCAGCGGAGCCACATCTGGGTACTGAAAGTGCTGGACGTGAGAGCAAGGCAGGCAGTAGGATGGCTGAACAAGGCCCCACGTGGCTTTGGGAAATAGTGCTGGGTCAGCAGTTATTTCTTGTTCACCTGAGTTGCGTCTCAGGTTTGTTCTCCTGCCCCCCACCCTGCCATGGTGGGTTTGGCCACCAGCCCTTTCCTGAAGCTAAATCTTACGAAGAATTCAGACGAGCAGAGAGACCCCGGCAGAAGCGCTGTGGTGAAGTCGAGCGAAAGCCTAGATTCCTTCTCGCTGAGCAGCCTCACCCCACCCCCAAAATCCAGCAGCCCCGAGATGCCAAGAAACCCTGCCACAGCACGAGACCTCCAACACCAGCCATATTAAGGTCTGCTGCCGCCCAGTAAACGATGCTATGGATCTCTGGAGCTAACGGTTTTGTGTCATCGTTTTACAATGAAACGTTAGCAAGATAATGGTGCAGTGACATGGTGTGAGTCATATCAGACTCTCCAGCCAGGAATGGGATTTCTCCACTGCTTATTCACAGAGTACTCCCCAGAGGGCTTAAAGCCCCCATCCGGAAATGGACATACCCGAGTGTGTATGTCAGTCTGTGGTTGCAGTAACCAGGTCCACACGGCGTGACACCAGGAGGCGCACACGTGGAGAACAGAGTTGTACGTTGGCTTAGAGAGGTGACTCCATCTAATCACTCAGGGCTGCTAGTCTGGTGTCCAGATGCTGCCCCTTGACCAAGCTGGCATCCCTGTTTTGGACTTGGGCAAGCTCAGCTGCCCCTACTCCACGGCCCCACCGTGCACGAGGTGGGGGAGGCTCCCTTGGCTCTCATATGGTGCTGTGCTGTGCAATGAGTCCTGGGAGACCCCGAAAGCACAGATGTGGGTATAAATCCAGTCTCTGCCAGCTACTAGGTGTACAATCTTGGCTCAGTTCTTAACAAGTATAAGCTTAGTTTCATTTTCAAAAATAGAAATAAGTACAGCTTCAAAGGGTGGCGGGCATAGTGTCTGGTACATAGCGAGTCCTCAGGAATGTTCATTTCCTTCTCTCCCCCTTATGGAAGTTTTCATCTGGATCAACTCTTCTTCTTTGGTCTGACCAGAAGATAGGGCTGGTCCTGTTAGTGATAAACTCATTACATAATCCTTATGGGCTCTAGGGGTTCATGAGGTTATGGGGGGGAATCCTTACATTTCACAATATTTCTCTTCTCCACTCTCCTAGGGATGGTAGACTGATCTTGGCACAGCTGGGAGCAGCTAAGTCAGTAACAGCTGCACACAGACCCAGCCCTCCCCAGGGGACCAGCAATGGGTGGAGAGCGTGGCCCACCCATTCTATTCATTCAGTGCTTTATCCCTGTCTCTCTATCCGTGGGCTGTCCACCCAAGCGTCCAAACAGCCAGCTCTCTTTGTGATGAGAGAGGATGGTAGCCAGCTGTTCCCCAGGCTCTCCAGGCCCTGGAGGTAGGGGGATGTGTGTATAACCCCGTGGAATTCAGTACTTCCACACACCTCCCACCACACCCTGTCCTTACTTCTGCATGATGGAGAGCCATTTTGTTAATGCTTTTTTATGAAACATCCAGCTTTCAGAAACTCTCTGTGATAACTTCATAAATTGATAACCTTTGGGCTAGAAAATCCTGGTAACCTTTATGATCTGCTTAAGAAATTAGGGTCCTTACCCATTCTTATCCTCAAAGGATCACTTTGGTGAATTTGGTAAATAAATGAAAATAATGAACAAAAAAATAAGGGTTTTTTAGGGGGTTCCAATCTGTTGTCAGCTCTTTCCTTGGTGGATCCTCTAGTGGTGTGAAGGGGGCAGTGACCGTGGGCTCTGCTTTATTGTTTTTCCCCGGGTCAACCTCGCTCTTTTCTGTAGTCAGCGGCTTCACAGGTCGCTGGGCATTTCTCTCTCTCCTCCTCCACAAGGAGCTCGGAGTCCTAACAGTAGAGCAGTTGATCTCCCCGTGGACTGGGTCCCAGTCCTCCTTGCCTGTGCTCCTCCAGCCACAAGCCCACCATTCCAGCGCCTTAGCCATGCACACATTCTGCAAAGCTGGCACTTCTGTACTGAGATCCTGGAATTACAAAGAGATTTGGATACCTTTTATAGTGGAAAATATATTTCCTCTAAAACTCTTGGTGTCTATCCAGAGTATTAGAATTCTTTATTTGTAATTTTACCAAGCATCTTCAAAGTTGAAGCAGAAAAATGAAGGGAATAAGCAAATGTGCCCTTTGATGTCAGTGGGCAGAAAGTACAAAATAAACGAACTTTTATAATTGTGGTTATATAAGACGTCTTCTGAAATCTCTTAGTATTGAAGTTGACTCATAGTGTGTTATAAACAAATTGGAAACAAACAGGCAGTTTTCCAAGTGGAAATTCTGTTTATCTAGTTTATAGCCCATGCAATTCTTCGGTTTTTGACTTTTTAATACACAGACACATACAAAATATTTTTAAATTATATGGTTTCACTCATCCAGAGTGTGACATTACAAAAACTAGAGTCAACTGGAGATAATTTGGTATTGGACATAAAACATTTGTGGAAAAATGTTGCATTCTTTGAATTGAATTAATTTATTTTTATAGAAAAATTATACTTGTATTAAGAATATACTTCACAGGCTTTTTTATATACTGGTTTATTATTTAGTTCCGTGGCTTATACTTACGCACCAAAACAATATCTAGTTGAGTCACTTAAAAGACATTTTAATTATATACTAAAATACAAATAGACACATCGATTACGCAGACACCAGCCTGTCTATACGCAAATGGATAGCTGGATGTAGCCCAATTTGGAAAGATCATTTATGACCACTTGAAACTTCTTTGAAAAGAAGATATTAGTGATTCACATGTTGTTGTTTCTGACTTGTCTTAAGAAAAAAGATGATGGCAATACATTGGGTCTTTTCTAGATGTGGAAATACCCTTCCCATTCCAAAAACTTTAAAAAATGTTATTTTTTCTTATGATAAAAGAAATACATATAATTTAAAAAGTTAAATTAAATTATGCAAATTATTTCAAAATTAAATAATATAAAATAGAAAAAGAAATAAAGCAAACATGTTCCATAACTCACTTCTCAAATATAACCACTATTCATGTTCTGGTGTAAAATTATTTAATATATTTTCATCTTATTCCACATATTATTTTGTTCTTTTAAATTTTAAAAGGATTTTATTTTTATTAAGACATACATAATTGCAAAATAGTTCTGCAAGGATTGTTATAAAACAACAGCAGGTCCTGATGCTGCCCCTCCTCCCAGCTTCCCGCTCCCTAGAGGCAACTACTTTGCCCTCTTTTAGCTAATTACTTTATTATTTAACTTCAGGTCTCCAAACAGCATCGTTACACTGGTCCACCCCAAATCTCCTGCTCAGGCGTTGTATTACTCTCCCCATCTGGGGCAGGAGGATTTAGCTTTCATTTAGAACCTTCTTCCCATAAACTTTCCCTTTCTCTTCCTCTAACCAGAGTTACAACCTAATTTTAGATGAATATATTTTCAGTGCTTGTATTAGTTCAGTAAATTATTACATGCAAAGGTTGTTTACAACTGAGCCATATAATATTATATTAAGCCATATAATAATATTTTCCCTTTTTGCAAAACCTCTTTTTTCCCCCAAAATCACCCAATTCAAAGAACAAAGCAGAAATTCCAGCTCTTTTTTTAAACTAACAATCCATAAAGTTATTTATTTTTTGGGGGGTGTACAGTTCTGGGAGTTGAAACACATGTAACCACTAGCAACATCAAGACGTACAGTAGTTCTATCACCCCAAATAATCCCCTCTTGCTTTCCCTTTTGCAGTCAAACTCCCCTACTGATTTGTTCGCAGTCCCTACAGCTTTACCTTTTCTGGAATGTCATAAAAACAGCATCATGCAGTGCATCATCTCTGGCTTCTCTCACTTAGCACAATGCTTCTGAGATCCATCCATCTTGTTTCACACATCCATAGTTCTTTTCTGGGTGGTGTTTTATTGTGTATCCATTCCTCCATTTAAGGAAATTGTGTTGTTTCCAGTTTTTGGCTGTTAGAAATAAAGCTGCAGTAAACACTTGTTTGCAGGCTTTTTGTGTAGACATTTATTTAAGGCAAATGCCTGGGAGCAATATTACTGGGTCACATGGTACGTACCTGTTTGATTCTGTAAGAAACTGACGCCGTTCTGCATTCCCACCAGCAACGTCTGAGAGTTTCAACTTCTCCATATCTTCACCAGCACACGCAGGTCTCAAGTTGCGGGGCTCTGATGTGCTCTGGCTCAGTTACCACAGTTTAACTAGGTAACACCTGCCCCCCAACAGCATGGTTCAAATCTCAGTTACCAAGCTATGCTCATTGTGAGTAGTCATATAAAGTATAAACTCTGCTGGTGGCTCATCGGTCCACAGATCACTCCATAAATAACAGACGTGCATCATGGTCGGTGACCCCTCGCATCACTCCCTTAGAACCTGTTGGGGCTGGGTCTGTGCTCACTTGTGACCCAGTCCATGCACAGACTGCAAAGTGTCTAGTTGTGTCGCCTGCCTGTCTCCTAGTGTTAAACCCATGTGACACTTTTGCAAAAATGGATAATGGAAAGAAGTTGGCTAAAAGAGATACACATACAGCAAAGAAAGAAGTGATAATGTCGGAAGTGAAATTTCAATCAAAGGTAAGTGGCATTACAGAAAATAAAGACTGACTGTGGAAATGTCGCCGCTGCTGTCCTCGGAGGGGCTGCAGACACGCAGCCAGAGGAACTGGAGGACGCAAAGTCACCGGTTGTGATGACCGATGAAGGTGTCCCAGAGGAAGTGACACCAGCACAAGCTTCACGCGAAAGGAATCTGGGAGCTATTTCACCACATTGAAAGGAAAGGAGTCAACTTAGAAAGAAGCATCACAGTTCAGCTCGGCACAGAAAGGCTGCTCGCTCTGTTTTACAAGTTATATGAAGAGAAGGCGGCCAGCACTCCTCAAATTACCCTTGACAAATTTTGTTTTTTTTACAAAGAAGCCAAACATTTTAATTCTCGCTGTTTCTAATGTTTTAAATTACAGCATACTAAATTTATATTAGTTTTTACTATGATTTTCGTTTTCCTGTACATTTAATACCAACAGTAAGAGGGTTTCTAATGTCATGACGAACTTGCTTAAAGGTCACTGAACAATCTTGATTTTCCCATTGATTATCGAGGCTGCTCGGCATGGCTTCCACTTGCACAGGCCTCTTATGCTCCTCTGCTGTCAGAGAAGGTGAGAACAGACTGGGCTGGGTGTTGCCAGATTGGTTTTTGTTGTTTTACAATATTTGCTCTTCTAATCAGTGTGTAGTAGTACCTTATGATGGTTTTAACTTGCATTTCCTTAATGGCTAAAATGATGAGCATCTAGTCTTGTGCTTATTTGCCATCTGTATACTTTCTGTGTTGAAGTGTCTGTGCAAGTCTTTAGCTCAATTTTTAATAGATTTTTTTCTTACTTTGATTTTTGAGTGTTCTTTATATATTCTAGATATTCTGGGTATAAATTCTTCATCAGCTTTGTGGTCGTCAAGAACCCTGAAGATGTGAGAATTTAACACATCAAAGAGTTAACAAATTAACCTGCCACCGTCTGGTGGAGACTGTCCAACTCAAAGTTCAGAGACAGAGAACTGTTCTCACGACTCAGCAAGTGGCAGGAGCTTTGTGCTCTCTCTGCTCCTGGGTCCCCCAGATCGCACAGGGGGATCTGGAGGGTCCAGTCGGATGTTGGGCACACAGCAGTTTTGTGTCTGAGAGACTCATCCTTAGAAAATCAGAATGTTTCATAATGAACAGCACGGAAACCTGCCCTTTGCCCCAGAGAGAGGCATCAGGTTATTATTATCTGGATAACAAAGATGCAAAGAACTTGAAGTAACAAATATACTCCCCTGCTTTCTTTTTCGTTTTCCACAGTGTCTAAAATCACTGTTATTAATATTATGAATTCCTAAATCTTACATTGAGAAAATATTAATTGAACACCAACTACGTGTTAGGTACTATTCTAGGAGTGACAGGAAATATAATACTGAAGAAATGAGCTTCTTATATTTTGATAGTAACAATATGACACTGTAACACAATTGTGTTGCAATAAACGCTGGACTATTTTCTAAGAAAGAATGAGGGCCTGGCCGCATGTCCTCGGTCAGCCCGTCTCCACCGAGTGGTTACCCACTGAGGCTCACAGCTCAAGCTGGTGGATTAGCAAGCCATAAGGCCCTCCTTTAATTAGCAGCAATTGTTTCTTTTACCAGACAAAACAGCCTTGAAATTTCTGTTTTCTAATCTTCATAAAATGTCTCGTTATAAGAAGCCATATTTACAGAAGTTATTATGAACATCACACAATTCGTTTATCCAAGAGCTGGGAAGAGGGCAAAGGAACCCATCCCAGCAGGTCCTCAACCCTTACGATAATGTGTTACATAATCACGGAGAGCTCACTTTTACTTATTTAGCCACACACTGTACACCATTATTTCATGAAAACTTACTACAAAGTTATGGGGCAATTGTCATAATAACAATTTTATCAAAAAGTAAAGTGAAGCTTAAGTGGTTAAATACCAATTCCCAGGTCCTAAATCTAAGGGACAAGCAGGGAGTTTTCATGCTGACTCTCTGAATCCATATTCTGCATTTTCAGCCACTCTGCTACACTGTGAAAACACATGATTTTTCTTGTATTTCTTAAAATCTTTTTTGCTCTATTACTAAAAATAATTTATCCACTTTAAATAACCAAAACAATGCATATTTATATAAACAACTCTAGCACAAAGTTGACTCAAATGAACCAAATGAAGTTGAAGTGTCAACGTCTAAAAGGAAACATCCTTTCTGAAAGCAGGCAATGACCCCATCTCTGAGACGCATCTTTTTCTGGGCAGACATAGTGAGGACATAACTGGTTGATAAGTTGGCCTCATCCTGACTCCTCTTCTCCTCTTGATGGTGAGATGAAAAGGCTCTGAGGAGTACCAGCCTAGAACCGCTTGGATCCACAGAAACTCCTACAGCAAACCAGAATACGAAGACCGAGGGGGTGAGAAGAGATAGGGAGGATGCGCAGAACTAGGTGAACGAGGGGAAAGTGGAGGAGAAAATTAGTTTTATGCAGAACATAATGTACACGCTTAGAAGAAGCACAAAGCAATTCTATTTACATCAGAAACAAAACAAGTTATCTTTCCATCTTTCACTATTTTTAACTTTCTTCTGGAAATGCTGGCCAAGGCAATTCTGCAAAATAGGAGTACTAAGGAATAAATATTGACAAAAGAGAAAACAGTATCATTAACAGAGACTCCTCAGAAATTTTTTCAAAAATATATATAGGAGAGAAAACTTTACTACCAATTGGGAATCATATATGTGTATGGATATACTCACATACAGGTGCATATTTATATACATAGGAGTTTAATAGTGATGTAGATGGTTTCAAAACAAATGGGCATGCAATAAAGTTGGTTATATATAAAAACCGTTAGATAAAAGAAAAATAAAGAGAACCCACTTATATCAATATATATTACATAATTATATTTATATAATATACACTATATGTACAATATTACATGAGGTAAAAAACACAACAAAGCCACCAGAAACAACTTTTATGTGGGAAAAGTATAAAGCAATATTGAGGGATGTAAAATAAATCTGGAATAAATAAAATAGTTTATTTTGGTCTGGGAAGGCTCAATATCAAAAGGACCTCAGATTTCAATTATCCCATTTAAACTAATATATTTAATACAATATCAATGAAAATTCCAACCCATTCACATTGATTTAATTTAGGAATTTTATAAAACTGCTTCTAAAATTTATCTGGAAGAAGAAACATGTTTAAATAACCAGGAAAAGTTATTATTATCATCCATGAGAGTCATCTACTATGTGGCTGGCATTGTGCTTCCATTTTACTTCTTATATCACTCAATCCTCAGAGAAAAGCCACCCTGTGGGGCAGCTACGATTATTATGTCCACTTTAGAGACTGAGCAGCAGAGGTTGGCATTAATGTCCATTACAAAGTTTCAATAATGAAAATAACGTGGCCACATGGAGAGAACAATATCCCCAGATAGGGGTTTAGCACAAAGAGAAATTTATTAGGTGAAACAGACACATTTAAAATCATCAGGAGAAAAATATTGGTTAATAAATAATGCTGTAAAAATTAAAGCTGGAACTCTGCACCACCTTTCACAATAAAATAAATTTAATGTCAGCAAAGAAAGATTTCAGTGTAAACAGCAACATATGACCAGAATACAAGTCTTAAAGTTTAGTAAATAGAAGCCAACTCTTTAATTCCAGAGTACACAAAAAGCAAATTGTAGAGAATTCACAAAAGAAGAAATATCAATGGCCATAAAATATGGAAAGATGTTCTACTTCACTGGTAATCGAATAACTACAGATAAAAATGACCTCGAAGTTTGGTTTGTCTTATGTCATCCTGGAAGAAAAGACCAAAAAAAAAAAGTTGGTAACCTTTCCCACGTGGGTCAGAATGGGAATGAACCCTGATTGACAGTTTCTGGATGATTTGACAAAAGGTATCAAAACGATCAAAATTTAAAATAAGCTTACCTTTAACAGTCAAGTTTGATTCTGATATATTTAATGTAAAGAATCAGATAAGTCAAAAAAAGATATAAGTGCAATAATGTTCATTACAACATTATTTATATTAGAGGAAATTGGAATCGACTTAAATGTTCATCAAAGGAAATCTCTTAAATAAATTAGAGAACATCTATACTATTCAGCTATTAAAAAGAATGATGTAAATCCACATTCGCTGACTTGGAAAAATGTCCATGAGCAAACAAAGCAGGTTGCAAAATGGCCTGCAATGCACAACCCCATACTCACATGCATGTGCAAGAGAGAGGGAAAAAAACTGAAAATAAAAACGCCCAGGCCTCACCTCTGGCTTTTCACAGTGTGAGGTTTGAGTTATATGTGTTGGTTCCGTTGATAAGAGATGCTGCAGTCACTTTCCTGAGGCTGTTGGCCAAAGCCTGGTAATTTTGAGATGAGAAATTTATCGTATTTCCTTATGTTGGTGATATTTCTTGCTTTCTTCTATTTAAAATTAAATGTAATATTTTATTCCTGTTTTAAAAATATGAAAACAACATAACATCTAGTGTGATTCACCTGAAATGGCATAGTCATTGAAAAACACAATCCAACTTTAAGCAAATACTATACTGACATGTTAATTACAATTTCAATACTAATCTTGGTTATTTATATAGAATTAAGTAGTTTCTTTTTATATAATCTGCTATTTTTATGGTAGAATATTGAATCTGCATAATTTAATGATATAATTTGAAAAAATTAAATGTGTGCCCTGTTGCAAATATTTTATGTGCTATAGTGAAATGATAACTGGAAATCAGATCTCTACAATGGCCCAAGGGTGAGAAATAAAAGCTTCTTCATGGTTGGTTCCTGCTTATCTGCACTTGGTCTGGGTGCAGGGAGAGACAGTTGCATATTTATAGATTTGCTTGTGCAAACAGAGAAGCATACCAGTCTTCTCAAGCAGCAAATCTTATTTCCGATACAAATTTGAAAGTCTGTGAAGCATGATAATATTAACTCTGGGAGCTATGACCTCCCATAAAACAAAAGGAGCATGAGTGGTGGGTTAAAAGGATTCGAATGATGCCTTTGCACTCGCGAGTTCCCATAATGACTGGGGAAGATTTATATGCTCTCTCTAGGTATAATTAGACACCCACAAACCCATCTGACCCTGCCGGGGAGAAGAGCTCTTCTGCTTTTTGTTTCAGCAGCTGAATCAATACCCACATGCTTGACCACTGTGGAGTGAAATGGAGGAAATGAAAATCGGATAATTTTGCTCCCTGTGCAGTCTAGACAGAGAGCCCTGTTAGCCTTTGACAGGAAGATCTATTTCCAGTTTCTCAAAAGGCTAGTGTCAATTTTGAAACTTCTCCTAGTATTGATTTTCAGTTTTGTTAAAAAGGATGCTTTATTAGGAATATTAGTCCCTGAGACCGTGTAAGCTCATATCTTGTTCACAAGTAGGCGAACATGTGTTTTCATTTGGGGTCTGGGTGGGTTCAAATCACAGATCCTTTTGTGTGATTGCTGTCCGACCTGCAGTCACATTTTGGCTGTCAGCTGCCCTTTTACCTATTAAGTCGGCAAGTCAAAATCCCCCTACGCATTTCTATTGATAGGCCCATATTTGCTAGTGATGAATTTGCTGAGTTGTTCATTTCTCCTAAATATTTTAGAATCAGTTTTCTGACATTTTATAAATGTATATTCTGCTCCACAACACATTGTTGGTATTGGGGCTTGCAAGCTGTTAATTTTAGCATCCTCAAAACAGATTCATTTTATTGAAATATATGGAATATTTATTGAATATTAGGAAGCACTACCAATGTTGGATTCAGCATTAGCTGGGTAACAAGCCAGCACCATCCTTCTTATCCTAAAATGCTCCGTTGTCTGAGTCCCACTATGATTTCCCCACGCAGTGCTGATTTTTTCATTCCTTTTCCCATGACTCTTCTGGGCTTTCTGCGCCCCCATCAGCAATACGTACTCCCTGTACTGAAATGTTCTCTTTACTAATCTCTGCCTCTTCCCTAAACTGTAAATTCCTTGACAGAAGAAGTGTTTTCATTTCTCTAACTTGCTTGGGTTTCAAGGAGAGCATGGTGCAGAATAAGACCTCAATATCACTAATCAATGGTAAATCTATCTCTGGTCTCCATCATATTACGAGGTATTCAGCTCAAAGAATTATATGTGAGTTATTATTGAATCTCATTTGTACTTTTTGCTCCTTAGAAATAAAATATTGCAAGACCACATGAATTTTGAATATCCTGTTAGACCTCTGTCTTAGTCTGTTCAGGCTGCTGTGACAGAACACCACAGACTGGGTGGCTTAAACAGCAAACACCTATTGCTCACAGTGCTGGAGGTTAGAAGTCCAAGACCAAGGTGCTGGCAGATTCAGTGTCTGGTGAGGGCCTGCCTCCTGGTTCATGGATGGCCATCTTCAGGCTGTGTCCTCACATAGCAGAGATGGGGAGCAAGTTCTCTCGTGACCTTTAAAAGGGCACTAATCCTGTTCATGAGGGCTCCACCCTCACGACCTAATCACCTCCAAAGTCCTCCCTCCAAATACCATCACATTGGGGGCTATGATTTCAACATATGGATTTTAGGGGGACACATACAGTCTACAGCAACATTGTTGAGAAGAATTGTGTTTGGTATAATTTTGTATGTTGGCCTTTATGAGATAAAGACAGGATAATGAGGATAACCTTATGTGAACCACTGAAAGCCTGAAGCAAGATGTTTCTTTTCTCCAATTCTTTCATTGCACTTTTTAATAAGTGGTTATGAACAAATTCCCCAGGATCACAGAATCCCTTAGGAAAAAGTTTTATACAGAGCATTGTGGATAAGTCTGCCTGAGAAGAACGATTTACGCAAACCGTCTGTTTCTTTCCTAAAGAGACAGGATTTTGGTTTCTGCAGAAATTCGTATGAAATACTGACCACAGGGCAACGGCATTTGTACCTTACAACCTACTTCTGGCCGATGGGATTTGACTCACGCACAGATTAACTGAAGAGGCACAGTGCCTACTTGCACAGGGGAACTAAAAGTTCTGTCATTTTGTGCCGCATCGCTCCATCTCAGGGCTGCAAAGATACACCTTCCAGACGTTGTGAAAGATGGAGTAGAAATCTGTGTGTGGACTGTATGGATCATTTCCATTTGGATCTATTTAAAATCATAAGCTTGGTAAGATGCCTTTGCTAAAATGCGGTTACTGACAAGCTGTTGTGGATTTATGTTAATTAAAAACTCTAAACCTTGCTCCTTTAATCACATCTATTTATTTACCTAATGTGGTGACTGGTGAAGATGCTTCCTCTGAAGTCCTGAGGTGAACTGAAATCTAACTAATCCTTGTTTTTGGTTTGTTTTCTAATTTTCCGTGCTGCTGCCTCAAGTACTTCCAACTCCTGGCCAAATTATTTTACACACAAGGTTAAGCACGCCCTCCCTCATGGGCACGTTCCTGCGCGCAGGGGTGTTTCTATCTGATTTGGGTTTGTGTTCCTCACCTGTAATCCACGGGTTCCACTAGGGCTTGCTAAATTACTTGAATGACATTTTTAATGTTTTTCCATTCCTCATTTTACAAAATAAGGATATTCTTGCAATCTGTTTTTATAGTGCCTTTTTAAACATTAAAAGTTCTGAGGAGCCCCACGGTTAAGAAGTCTATTTGCATGAGGGTCACATTCTTTCAGCAAATTGCTCTCTAGCAATTCAAAATGCGATTTTATTTTTGCTTTTGTCTCCCACATGTTATTTCAGAATCAAAGATCCCTCTAACGTCAGGAGAAGGGGATCATCGCGGGGACACCTTGCATGAAGCAGAGGAAACAACAGTAAGAAACTTCTCACTCTGAGCAATCGCTTTTAGAAACTGCACAGTAACATTTTCTAATTTGAGACCAGACACTTTTCCTGTACCGTCTGAGGACCTAACGGAATGAAAGGAGAATTACAGGTTCTCTTTTTTCTGTCTTTGTGAACACTCTCTTTCTTCCTCCCAAGGCACTGAAATAGCAGACTGGTAAGTGCTTGGAAAATTCTATGCCAGTGAGGTCCAGGTTTTTAATTTAATTTAACTCTCGTCTTTGCCTCCGAATGTTTCCCAACCATGGCTTCCAGCAGACAGATGCACACACAACGCCTACCCAGAGATGGGTGACAAGACTTGGCAAAAGGAAGTAACGTGGGAGGTGGAAGGAAGACTTGACTGGACTCCGTGGGGGCTGGGTGGTTATCCCAGCTAACCCACTAATAAACTCGATGACCAGGACAAGTCATTTAATCTGCTGGGCCTTTTGTAAACTAAAGGCTTCAACTAAATGCATTCCTCCTTCGTGGAGGGCTACCCTTTGAGAATGCATCATCCTTTTGCAGAGATGAAATAAAATGTAACCTTTACTCATCTTGGACCAGGTCATCTTTGTGTGTGATGGGCATCATTCTTGTGTGTTCTTTAAAATAACTTCCAATTACGGAAAGTGTCTACCACAAGAGGCTCCTAAATTCAACAAAAAATTAAAAGAGGTGCATGTAAGACTCACTTTTTGAAAACAGGTTTGAACGTGAGCAACTTTGTTCATTGACCGTCCTAAGTGTCCTAAGTGTCCTGTGGCGTCTGGGTTTAACCTTCACACTTTGTTGGAACAATGCATATATTAACTTTTAAAAATGAAACAAGTTTCTTTTCAGATATTTTAAAGAAAAGATTTTTGGGTAAAAATGCAGTTTATAGTCCAAAGTGTTGTTAAAGATCAATTGTGACCATATCGCTTTCTTCATTCACACTGATAGCCCCGTTTTCGTGAGTCCCATATAGGATAACTTATTGCAGTTGGATGGATATTCTTCGCCATGGGCCACACCACGGCCAGTCAGCTCCTGCTTTCCAGCAGATGGGTGAAAGGTCCAGAACATTCTTTGAGTAGATCTTGACACGACACGGTATAACGGCTCAAATTATTGCATAAATAGCATGCACTTTATAATGTCCCTAATTATACAATTGCACAATAGTCCATAACAGCTCCTTATGGACTACGGAGTGAATAATATGCATTTCTAAAAGTCCGTAATTATGTAATTATGTGATAGTCTATAATTAAGGACTATTGGGTAAATATATAATTGGGAAGTTTTTAAAATCCATCGTAAAGTACTTTAAAAAATGTGACTGCAATAAAGGAAGACAAAAAGAGACTCAATCTCAGAACACCATGTTTGAATAGTTTAGATTTTAGTGAATTTCACTAAATCTAAATCCAAGCAGTTAACACTGGGAAAATGTTACCCGTCTCACTCTCAGCCTTTCTCTTTGTGTCACTCACCGCTTTTTGGGGCTCATACTTGTTACTGGCACGACAGAAGCACAGTGACAACAGTATGGCCCCTAGGTTGCAGTCATGGCGGGAGGAATGAATGGAGCAAGGACACCCACCACACCTTCCATCTGCCCGCTCCCCCGGGCGCTGTCCTGCCCCAGCTCTCTGCCTACAAGATTGCAAAAGGCTCTTATCCTGCTGGGTTCCTCCCAGTCTTTACTAACACAACGGTTAGTGGCAATCTAGCTGAGGAATGAAAGAAAAGAGGAAAATGTCTCAGTACTCTGCAGGAATTATAAAAGGCACTAGAACTGAATTTCTGAGCCTGAGGGTGTCTGAAAGCAAGGACTCCTCTCTTAAATTCCCCCTCACGAACCTGGAGCTGTGAAGGTGAGAAGAAACACTGAGATGGGTGTTTGAGGGGAACTACAGAAGCTGTGAAATTCAACCAACTTCTATGGCTTCCCTGTAAATTCTCCAATCCTCAAGCCAATTTGGTCACAACCTTCTCAGCTAATCCTCCCTCTCCAAGTCTGGTTTTTCCTGCTTCGTCCTTTTATTTGCCACAACACTCAAATGGAGAGATGAGAGGTGTCCCAGACTAGGTGGCTGCCCTGCTGAGTAGAGCATCTCAGGGGGAACGCATGCCCTGGGTCACGGCACCAGTGAGCGTCACGTTCAGAGCACACGATCCAGAACAGCATCGGTCAGCGACCATCCACAGAGCTGCACCTGTGAAATTACAACACGCATAGTAAAGAATTAATTTTGTCTACTATGTATATATATTTTAAATACTTTTCTGAAAATCTTCCATTCTTTTGAGTTCCTGCTGACCTACCTGAAATTGCACTAATTGTGACCTACTTCCTTATTTACACTGATGTGCCCAGGTATGCAAATAGCTTCTCAGCCAGACCCTGAGTACTAATTTTAGATGCTCTGTACTGGCAGCGCTCCATATGGCATAAAATTAGAATTCTGCGCTGCCCAGAATCTGGCTCCACTAGAGGTGACCGAGGTACAGTGCTGGGAACCTCTTGTGGGGAGGGAGGGGGGTTATCACCTCGGTGGACAGGTAGACAAAGCTGGGTACTTAGCCAATGATTGTGAGTTCAGAAGAAACACAAGCCAGCGTTTCTCCTGATAGGAAATTTAGGAAGTGCTCCTGAAACAGGCTGTGAAAACAAAATAAGTAATAGGTAGTAAAAAAGGTTTGTAAAAAGAAAAATAACTGCAGACAATGTCCAACAAGCATGCATTTACTTCCCTCTGCTCAGCGTGCATGGGAATCACTATGTATGATGCTTGCCACTGGTTTGTATTCAGCAGATTTGGGAAACGAGAAATCTGCAATGTTAACAGGCACACAGTTATCCTGATACAGACAAGCACTGGATCTAGCAAAGTCATTTAACCATAAGTAATGTTCCTGAGGACTTGTTAAAGAAAACACACACAAAACTTGGAAATGGTGAGTTTATGAAAATCTGTTCCTATTGAGAATTAACTACTTCTCATGCTCTTAGAAGAAACTAGCTAAAGAGGAGGCAGTCATGTAAGGAATGTGTCTCATTTCTGATAAACTGATTCAACGCAGAGAGAGCCCGACTTGTTTTTGTGTGGTGAGTCCTGAGATAACTGGGGTATTTGTACTAGAAGAGGAAATTCAGGGTTCTAAGATGATTTTGAGTCATTCCTACTGCACCTTCTTACAAGAAAGAGTGTGGTGAGCCTGGGAAGCATATTATTTGGAAAACTTCTTGAATAATCTCATGGACTGCTAGATATTTGTTTTATATTTAGGGTCTTATTTTTAGTTAATAGATTATCCAAGATTTATTCAATTTTTCCCTTTCATTTATTGATTTTTTTTAAATTACATAACCAGGGAATCACCTTTCCATGTATTTTGAAGATTCCTGTAAGGAAAAGGACAATTTCTTGCACAAAATAGACATTTATATGAATGCATCCTCTAAAATTGCAGGGGTACAGAACAATAGAAATGCTCCAGACACCTCCGGGGAAATGCTCTATAAAGAAAGAGATTGACATGAGTTACTGATTAACAACTATTTTGTTGTATTTGTAGAGAACTTAGCTTTTTCATACACTTTCTACAGATATTTTAACTCATTAGTTACGATCATCAAGATACACATTATGATCCCATTAAACAGATGAGGAAACAGAGGCTAATGTGATTCACCTGAGTCATAAGTAAAGCTACTTGGTGGCAAAGACTAGAATCCAAGGGTGATCCGTCCAAAGAAGACATGTCTGAGAGTGACAAGGTGTCTTATTAATTTTACTGAGAAACTGGGTCAGAAATGGACTGTCGGGCAAAGCAGGTCTGGGGCATTGTAAGTATCCAGGTGTTCTGCCCAGTATCCCAGAGTGTTCTGGCAGCAAATATTCCAGCTATCAGACTGCGGACAAGGAGAACTATCTTTACATTATGGCATACCAGAATTCAGAAGCTGGGCCTGAGAGCCATGTCAGGGGTATTGGAGAACCAGGGAAAATTTCTGGTGTCTTAAATCTTACCAAGTCTCTGACTTACCACCTCAGTAACCAAGTCAAAGTCAAAACCAAAAAGACAAGAAAGAAGGAATTCAGAGTTGAAACTCTATAAGCCATTTGCTTCTGTAGGAGTTTCCCAAGGCTGCCATAACAAACAACTACAAAAGAATGGCTCAAAACAACAGAAATTTATTTCCTCACAGTTCTGGAAGCCAGACGTCTGAAATCAAGGTGTCAGCAGGGTTGGTTCCTTCTAGGGGCTCTCAGGGAGAACCCATTTCATGCTTCTTTTCCAGCTTCTGGTGGCTGCTGGCAATCCTTGGTGTTCCATGGCTTGTAGACACATCATTCTAATGTCTGCCTCCATCTACACATGGTGCTCTCCTCTGTGTATGTAAGAATTTCCCTCTTCTTATAAGGATTAGGTCATTGGATTAGGGCCCATTCTCATCCACTTTAACCTCATCATAACTTGATTGCATCTGCAAAAACTTTTTTTCCAAATAAGATCATATTCACAGATTGCAGGTGAACATGAACTTTTGGGGGACATCATCCAACCAACTATCTTTTCTGAAGAAACAAATTCTATTTGATCCACAATAGAGACCAAGTCTTCTGGTTGCCAAGTCTTTTTCAAGGCTGATTCAAGGCTGACTAAGACTCTGATTTAATCCAGGATCACTTAAGAACCCATTTGTAGTGCCCCTTCCTCAAAAAAAAAAAAAGGATTAATTTTAATACCTGATACAGTTCTGGAATTTACTCAGTTTTTTGAGATTTTTCTTACAGGCATCAGGCTAAGGCCAACCAAATTCTTTAGAGCTTCCTAAATTAATTTGACCACCTACGGCCTTGGAACTGGACTACATTATGGGATAGACTTCAACCCAGAAAACTTGGTGGCAATTTATTACATGACTAGGACCACAAATGGACTGCAAAACCAATCCACTCTGCTGATATGATTGTGGCTGGTGGACTACAATGTCATCATTTAAATATTCACATCATTTAAACATCGAGTAAGAAATGTTAAGCTAACTTCCACAATTCTTCAGCCTACTAGACATATTTAAACAAATATTGTTTTGATCCAGGAAAAATAAAAGATGTATTTGATACAAAAGACAAATATAAGCCCTTCGACTGGGGAATTAGTTGCCCATGAAGTTATTAGAGAATCTTTCTAGATGCTCTGCAACCTGCTCCCAATCTACATTTATAGTATTACCTCTAGAGACGTCCCTGAGTGAAACTTTTCGTTCACTACAAATTACGTCACTCACTGTCTCTTGAAAATCTCTGTTCCTGGGATATTCTCAACTCATTTCATTATTCATTCATTAAACTAAGAGAGATATTTTTGCATTTGTAAAGCATGCCAGAAACAAGGAAAATTGTCATTTCTCTGATCAAATAAATTCTAAATATTTCAAGATTCATCCTCAATATTAATTTCTGAAATTTTCCAAGCCCCACTCAGTTTAAAATTACCTCTCAGTTCTCTGAGAAATGATTAAGTGCCCTAAATTCTTTATCTTTCTTATGGGAGAATTATTCTGGACTTTAATGATTAGGTAAATTAATAAGTAAAGAAAATTTTTGATAAAACTAATGCAACAGAATTAAGTAGAAAACAATTATTTTCTAAATTACCTCAGAAGATGCAGAAGATCCATCACAAGAGTCCCCATGAAATCATTTCATGCCTCAGCCATCTCCCTCCCTCTGGCTTCCTTAGCCTCTGGCAACTACTAATCTGTTCTCCATCTCCATACATTGGTAACTTTGAGGATGTTATGTAAATGGAATCATACAGTATGTGAGCTTTTGAGACTGGCTTTATTCACTGAGCATAATGCCCATGAGATCCATCCAAGGTGCTGTGTGTATCAACAGTCGGTTCCTTTCTGTCGCTGAGCAGAATTCCATGGTATGGCTGCACCACCGTTTGTAACATTCAACTGCGGAAGGACATCAAGGTCGTCTCCGGTGTTTGGCTATTATGAATAAAACTGCTATGAACATTCCTGTACAGACTTTTGTGTGGACCGGTTTCCATTATTCCGGAATAAATGCCTAAGAGTACATATGGGGTCATATGGTGGTTCCGTGCTTAGTTTTTAAAGAAATTGCCTAACTGCTTTCCAGTGTGGCTGCACCATTTTACATTCCCACTGTCATGAAAATCAACTCCTGGTTGGTTCCCTGAATTTTAACACTTCTCCAACCTAAGCTTTGTTATGTTGCTTCCACTTTATACTGTCACATACATGGTTCAATGGGCTGAGCCCACAGAAAACCTCAATACATCATTTTAATCAAGGACAGTCTCTAGAGGTGAATAAAATATACACCTAGATATATTTGTTTGGATAACATAGTTCCAAAATTTTATATTTTGAATCTGAAATGATATTCTTAGCTTATAAAATGATACATTAAGTTAGTTATATGTATTGGCAGCTCTTTTATCTTGCAAAATTGTGACGTGTGTAGGTACAAATGAAATGGCCAGTATGGGAAATTAAAAATACATAATTTTTTAAAATTGTAACTTAAAACCTGTGTATATACATTATTTTGTCAATCTTACCGTGTATGGGACCAGCAACATGAGGACTACATAAGTTTATTTGCACAAATAACTCCATAATGCACCACTTGTAATTCATGAGTTGAGTTTACTCATGTGGAGCTAAAGTTCAAAGATGCTGGCAGGGCAATCATAGAGCAGGATTCTTTTATATTTTAATAAAAATTCTCAAGTCTTCCATAATTTTTTGGTACACACTGATACTTTTTTTAAGCAATCAATTAAAAATGCTTAGTTATCAAGTATTTATAGAACATTTAACTATGTTTTCATAGAAATGAAAAACATTTTTGCACTCCTATTTTAAAGATTTACTTATATTATTTTAATAAAAATTTCACCATTAAAACAATGTGGATAACTGGCACAGTCAAAATTGAGGGGAAACATGCTGAACCACCACGGGTCCCATCTGGAAACCCCCTCCTCCCTGCCCCCCCCGCAGTGGTGTGAGAAGTGTGTGTTAGAAGCGTGTGGGTGAGAAGTGTGCTCATGAGCCAGACGTGGGCGGTCGGCTCTGACTGTGCCCTCTGTGGGTGTCTGTAAGTCAGTCACCAAGAGACTAGAGCATGTGAGTTAATCCTGAGTCAGTCAAGTGGAGATGGGTGAAAGAGTTCATGTATCATGTGCTTTGAAAACAGTGAAACAACGGGACTGTATGATACCCTTAAATGCTTACAAATCACACAGAGCACTGAGCTTTGCATGGTTATAATAGGGAAGGTTGATCTTAATGACTGTCTTTTTTTCCTCAACTTAAAATGGACCTGTAACATCTGTGATTTGCCAGTAGTGTTCTGGGCTCAATGATCGTGGTACATGAGGGTCTGCCTGTGCAATTACGTTCACATGTTTAACTCTGTTTCTTTAGTACACGAAGAAGATCGTTTCATGAGTATTTACATGCTTTCAAGCAATACAATACAGTAGAAATCAAATTAGTTTTTAAAATATAAAACAATTTAAATAAATTCATTATTAAATTACAGGGTATAGCATCTTAAAAAGGAGCGATGGTGTTTTCTCTCCTGGTTCTGTAGACAAAATGTGATGGAGCGTATTTCCTAGACTCTCATTTGTTGCCCTGCCTGTCTGCTGTTCCCCTTTACTGTCTCAGTACTCTGTGCCTGGTTCTTCTCTGCATTAAGTGTTCGGAATCCAATTGTTAAGTAACCACATTATCAGTCCGTTCCCCCTCAGTAGGAGCACTAACATCACAACCGGTGTTCCCATTCAAAGAGTTTAGCTCTAATTTCTTTTTTACTCCAGTAAAACCATTCTGGGCATTATTCTGAGGCTCGGTTCTGCTTCCTGCTGCCTTTCCCTCTTCGTCCCTTTTGACCCCAATTGCTGAGTCCTCTTGCATGGTGAATATATGGGATATCCTGATCTCTTAGCCAGAGTTGTTTCTAATTCCCTCTCAGGATCACATAAAAAGATGACTTCATTCCTTACAACCTAATGTTTTCAAAGCACTTAGGTATTTAAATGAAGATACACCCTCAAAAGTGATTTCAATAAACAGAGAGTAGTATCTGGGGAATTAGCTAGCAATGCATCTAGGGATATTTTTGTTCCTTGTGTTTTTCTCATTCATCAAAGGATTTCAGGCAGCATACAAAAATGTGAAAATAGTTAAAATGTGAAAATGAGCGAGAAATTGAGAAGAAAGGGAAATAAAAGTAGAGAAGTAGCCTGAAGCCACGGGGAGGTTGATACTCACTGCCAACGCCCGAAGATCCAGGACACTCTCCACAGGTGAATCAGAAATTTAACTTTGAATGCCTAGCATCCAAAATAAGGAACAAAATACAATATATTAGAAGGTTCCCAATATCTAAATGATAAAAAAGACACATCTGTTGCTCAGGGGAGGACTAAGACTAGAGAGAAATCTGTTGTGTGTCCTCAGCAGGGTCCCACATCACGTATATACATCCTCTCCAATACTCCTCAGTGAGTAACATCATGTGTTTGTTACAGCTGATTTTTTAAAAATTTCCTAATGCAGGAAACAGTATTCCAACAACAACAAAATAAGAGGAGTTAAGGAAAGATATTTTATAAGGTGCCAAACTAATGCTGTCCAGCTATGTGATTCTCTGTTGTTCTGGATTATTTGAAGGGGAAAGTTGAGTACATCCTTCAGGAAATTCACCAAAATATTATTTTTTCCACTATTGATAAACAGGATTTTATCCTTATCAGCACAAACAGAATAAGATTTCCTCAGAAAACAATCAGGGTCCTTTCCAAATCACGAGCAAATGAGGAATGAGAGACCCAAATTTCTATGTTTAAGTGAAAACTGCAATAAGTTAGTTCAAGATGTTAGTAATATATTTCCTTGACTCCAATAGGCACATGCTGTCAGATTTTGAATAGTCTGTAAGCAGGAGGAAACGTACACAGTGTCAGAAGAAACTTGCCTGCTTCCGGGCAGAGAAGTCAGTATGAAATAGTTTATAGTTTTCATTGCTCTGTGTAGCCTGGGGTGGACACTCTCTGCTCATCTGATTTTCACCCCATTTGTGTTATTTGCATTGGTAACACTACATGTGATTGAATTCTAAATCAGGTTTGAATCCCTAATTGTTGCTTAAAATGACTTCAGAAGTATTTCACCATGATGCAGCCCTTCAATAAAAAGATACTGTGTATGAAGCAAATTACCATTGTGACTGTGCAGTGGTGAGAGAATTCTCTCAGGCACCACATATTTGGCTTCATCTCTGGAAATGCATTACTGAACTACAAAATACAGTCATCACTAGATTATTTGACTCCATAAAAATGAGAACTCTGTCTGTTTTTGCTCATTATTATAGTCTCAGATCTTAAAAATGTGCCAGACTCATGGAAGATGCCCAGGAATATTATTGCAAGACTTTCTTTTTTAATTTTCCATAATAATTCCATCAAATTCATGGGGTTTTTTTGCAGCAAATTCACCATGCCATTTTGATCTACTCCTTCCTCCTTGAGTTTTTTAAAGAACCTGGGGTGGAAACTTCAGTTAAAAGGGAGGTCAATGGGTGTCCATTGACAGCCCCACCCAAGCAGAGAAAGTTTGATGGTCTACTGTTACCATTAATTCTCATTGCCCCATGATCTGGAAGACCTGATCTGCATAGTTTGACGGATAGCATTCATCTCCTGCAGTGGCGGTATGTCACTAATCCAGTTCCCAGCACAGGTAGAGTTTCTGAGAGGGGATCATCCCTACCTCAGAACGAATCTTATTATCCCATATTGGTGTCCCCATCTTGGGTTCTCAACCCAAGCTTATGCTCAGCTCTTTCAATTCCAACAAATAGCCAGCCTTCAGAGAACCAGCTGGTTTCAGGAGTGTTAAATAAAATGTTTTAAAATGAGTGATGTAAACTTTTAACTTAGAGAAGCCAGGAAAGAGAAGAACAATTCAAAAAAAAAAAAGTCAGAAGAGGGAAATCACAAAGACAAGAATAGAAATTAATGTAATGGAAAGCAAACATGGAAGACAGAGATGTCCAAAAAGCAGAATTGTTTCTTAGAAAATATTATTAAAATTGTAAACACAGAGCAAGACTATTTAAGAAAAACAAAAGAGAAAACATAAAAGACAAATATCAGTAATGAAAAAGGAACAACACTTCAGATCAATAATTAAAACAGTGAGGGAATATTTTAACATATTTTATACAAATAGGTTTAACAATTTAAATTAAATGGACATTTAAACAAATCCAATTTACCAAAACTGACACAAGAAAAAGTAGAAAATCCACGTAATTCTATAACAAACAAAGAAATTGAGTCTATAATTAAAAACCTTCCCCAAAAAACTCTGAGTCCAGAGAGCTTTACTATAAATTATTCAAATATTTAGGGAACAAATAATATCCATCTTAAACAATTCATTTCAGAGTATACAAAAAGAGGAAATACTTTTCAATTTGTTTTATGAAGCCAATACAGACTTGAAACCAAAACTTGTTAAAGAAATTACAGGACAATCTCTTGGTGAACATAAACCCAATATCCTAAACAAAATGTTAGTACATTTAATCCAAGAATAGATAAAAGGTTAATACATCATGACCAAGGAGTAGTATTCCATGAACACAGAGTTGGTTTAACATTGGAAAATCAATGTATGTAATTCAATACGTTAACAGAATAAAGGGAAAAAAACACATGATCTCAGAAATGCAAGAAAAATATTTTACGAAATTCAACATTTATTCATGGTAAGTTCTCAGAAAACTAGGAAACAGAAGGAAAGTTCTTTAATCTGGTAAAGGACACCTACAGCCAAGAAGGTGCTTAATGAATTTTCCCTTGAGTTTAGGAATAAGATGAGAATGTGCACCATCAAGCACTACAATCCTGTACAGGAGGATCTGTCCAGTACAATAGGCAAGAAAAGAGGATAGAAGACATAATATGGGAAAAGGAAAAATAAAACTTCCTTTAATTGTAGACATGATTGCATAAATATAAAACACCAAAAAAAAGCTATAGATTATTATAATAAATAAGTTAACTAGTTTACTGCATGTAAGTTTCATATATAAGATTAGTTGCATTTCTATATACCAGAAACAAAAAGTTGGAACAAGAAATTTTAAAAATAACACTTTTAAAATAACAAGAAAATAAGTCACATATCTAGAAATAATATAACAAAAGAAGTAAAAGACCTCTATACGGAAAACTGCAAAACATTTTGGAGAGAAACTAAAGCTCAATTAAAGAAATGTAGGAATATACCATGTTCGTGGATTGGAAGGCTCCGTAGTGTTAAGGTGTCAATTCTCCCCAAAATGATCCATATATTCAATGCATCCCATTCAAATTCTAGCATTTTTGTAGTAATTGATAAGCTGATTATAAAATTTATATAGATATAAAATTCCATGAAATGGAAAGGATCTATATTAGAAAAGACCACACTAAAATGAAGTCAGAAGACTTATACTACCAGATAGCAATATTACTATAAAACTATAGTAATTAAAACAGCATGGCATTGACACAGTTATAGAAAAATAGACCACAGTTACAGAATATAAATTCAGGAAAGCAATCCACACATTTACAGTAATCTAATTTATAGCAAAGGTATTGGAGCAATGCAGTGGAAAAGAATGGTCTTTTTAGTAAATGGTGCTGTATCAGTTAGTTATCTACCTACACAGGAAAAAGCAAATCTTGGGGCCGACCTTGTGGCCAAGTGGTTAAAGTTCCGCACTCTCAGCTTCTGCAGCCCAGGTTTTCAGGTTCAGATCCCGGACGCAGACGTACTCCACTCATCAGCCATGTTGTGGAGGCGTCCCACATACAAAATAGAGGAATACTGACAAAGGATGTTAGCTCAGGGCGAATCCTCCTCAGCAAAAAAAAATAAAATAAAATAAGTAAATCTTGACACCAATCTAACACCTACATAAAATTTAATTGAAAAAAAAAAACAGTAAATCTAAAAGTAAATTTTAATCAATAAATCTTCTAGAAGAAAGCTGGAGAATGTCTTCTCAACCTTGGGATGGGCAGAGATTACTTAATCACAATATTTTAGACTTTATTAGATTTTAAAACTTCTGTTCATTAAAAACTACTATTTTGAGAACAAAAAGGGAAGCCACAGTCTGGGAGAATGCTCTCATCTGGCAAAGGACTTATATTCAGAGTATACAAAGAACTCCTACAAACTAAGAAGACAGGCACAGACAACCCACTTTTGAAAAAAGGTAAAAGACTTGAGTAGTCAGTTTACAAAAGGAGCTAACCCAATCGGTAAGCATACCATTATTCTGAGGGAAATTAAAGCCATAGTGAGATGTCACTCTATCGCTAAAATGGCTAAAATTAAATAGACTGACTATACCAAGTGTTGACAAGAATGCATAACCACTGGAATACTCACATGTTGCTGGTGGAAGTTTAAACTAGAATAACTACTTTGGAAATGTTTCGATAGTATCTACTGAGGCTAAACATATGTAAACTCCATGACCAAGCAATTCTTTAGCTGGGTCAACAAAAATAAACACTGCGCCCACAAAAAATGTGTACTAGAATGTTCATAACAGCTTTATTCATAACATTCCAACAGTGGAGACAATTCAAATGTACATCAACAATAGGATGGGTAAATAAATTGTCATCTATGCACACAGTAAAATGTGGTGCAACAATGTAAAAGAACTGAAACAATAGACATAATGTTGAGTAAAAGAAGCAGGAAACAAAAGAACACATACTGAATAATTCCATTTATGTCCTATTCAGGGATGAGCAAGACAAATGCAGTAACAGGGGCCATATAGAGATAACATTTGTGGGTGGGTATTAACTGTGAGAAAGCGTGATGAAACTTTCTGGGTAGTGAAAATATGCTATGCCTCGATCTAGGTGATGCTGGGATAAGATATTCTGTGGATTTCTTGTGTTTCTATACATCTTCCTTGCAGAGGAATGACTACCTTTGTTCCAGACTACCTTTTCAAGGATATTTGTGTGATGAACAGTCTTGGAAAATAGAGACGGTGTCTCCCCCTGGAGCAAAAGATAGGCATGCTGACTTTCCATTATAAAAGATGCAGATCTACGAAGATCAAGATTTCTCTCTGCACAACCCATGATGTGTGCGGGTGCCATCTGCCCCCTCACATTGCCCAGCAGGAACCAGGGCTCAGAGAAGGATGATCTTGCTGACACTCTGATTGATGCTCTTACTGTGAGTAATAAACTGCCCTTCGTCTCTGACCCAGGACTTTCCTGTCTTCTGCCAACGTCCATGAAGCTATAGCAGGGTACTTGTGAGCTAGCACATAGGATAAAATTTCAAACTCTTCACGGTTCTAGACAAGTGGTCCTTTCTGGCTGCACAAACATGTACAATTAAAATTTATGTTCTCTACTGTATGCAAACACAACCTCAATGAAATGCAACTTTTTAAAATTTTAACGAAAAAGCACTTAGAGCCTAATTATACTCCTATGTCCTAGAAAATCTTGGCTCCTCATTCAAATGTGTAAATGAGACCCCTAAACAGTTATGTGGTGCCCCACATCTATCATTTTTGGGTCTGGAAATTGGTGGGGATGATTCTAGAGCAGAGTGAAATTATATGTGTGTACATATATGTAATGTATTAATCATATATTAATATATACATACATGTATTAATTGATTCAACTCCAATGTCTTTATAAAATTCTAGTGTCTGTGCAACCTTTTCTTTTTTAAAGAAAATGAATATACGGTAACAAACATAATATTACTATGCCAGTTGGGAAAATGTAACCTTGTATATAAATAGCCAAGTAGGCAAGAGTATTATTTTCTCTTATCATTCACAATGTTATTCAGGGAATTAAAATCACACTAACATTTTCCTTTATTAAACCAATAATTTGAGAAACTAAGCAAAAGAAAAAATTGCTGTGGAGTTATAATGAAAATAATGGTACCTTTCTTTTTCGACCAGATTAAGGTAGCTTGCAAGGAAAAAAAAAAAGAGATTGTTCACCAGGGAATACAGCATTAGAATTCCAATTTTATAATTGGAAAGCTTGGTTTAAACAGATAAAAGATTTTAAGGCTTTTTGGCTGTGTTCCGTTTGTTGTCAAAACTATGAAGTTCTTGCTAATATTCTTAGGAAATTCACACGAGCTCAGCTCTGATTTATCTTTCATATCATTAGCTACAAATTGTTCCCCACTATAAAAAATATGAATCAACTGTCTGCATTTTCCCTTTGATTTGGAAATGTACTCTCATGAACCACTTAGAATAAATTACAAAGAGCTCACAAAACACATGATGAGCATTTACAGGCTGTGTCAGCAATGTATTATTTGTTCTTAAATGTCAAGAATACCGGGAACATTTTTCTAACTGAGATCACAGTATCTGCAACGCCTGCTCAACATAAAAAAAAAGTCTCTACTTCTGTATTTCTGAATAAGAGTTAGCTATTTTAGAATTCCAAAATGTGACCAGAGGTCAAAGAAACAATTTTATACTCTCTTCCTTCTTCAATTATATATAATACTAATCATAATAGCTGAAATACCAGTGCACTTTCCATTTTACAAGTCGTGTCATATCATCTCTTTTCTAATTCATGACCTCCTGTTAAAGCTAACCAAAGATGAAAGAGGGTATTATTTCTCTTTTACAGACAGACACACTGAAGTTCATAAACCCTAAGTAACTTGCCCAGGGTCTAGCAACTGGTGAAGCTCATAATCAGCTCCACATCTCCTGCCTGCAGACCCAGGCTGCTTCAGAACGCTTCATTCTGAAACGGTCATGTGTCCTTCAGTTGCCAAAGCACAAAGAAGGTGGAGGCGAGGATAGTGGGCCAGGTGGTGACGCATGAGCATTAAAAGACCGATTTGGGATTCCCAGCAACCACTCAATGTCCTCGTGGCATCCTCTGGGTTTCCTTGGAGGACATTGCTTCTTCTTCATCTTGTGCAGATTTTGTTGAAGGGTAAATTCACGTGCCTGCTTCCTGCTGTGGAAGCTGCATGTGGTGAACACCAGCTTTCAACCTAGTACACTGAGAAGGAGGGGCCGTTAGTTAAGCCAGAAGAGCTGGCTGCTCTTGCGTCTTGAGGAAATGACTCAAGGGAGGCAAGAGTTGGGGCCAGCAGGCAGACAGAACGTTCTTGCTCTGAGACATTTTCTGTGCTTCTTGCTCTTCTACCCAGCCCTCCAGATCTTTCCAAGTTGGACAGCCATCCTACTGAGAAGTCTACGTGGTCTAATAATTCCCCAAAGTCCCCTTTTGCTCAAGTTAGCCGGAGTTGAGTCTGTTGCTCTCAGCCCAGGACCCCGCACAGCAAAGGAGTCTGAGGTTTGCGGAGACACAGGGCTTCTGCTTGTGTCTCGTGTGTCCTCTCCTCTCGTCATCAACGTCCCGGCCCAGTTCCTTTTACCTCCGACCTGGACGTCAGCCCCATTCTCGTACAGAACATGCTACACATCACTTTGAGGTTGAAAAGAAAACTGCCACCAGTCTTCATCTTATGCAAAAGCCAACCACAGTGTCCCACCTGTCAGTGACAAATGAAGGTGTTTTAATGTGGAAATGCTTACCCTGAGCTCTGCTGTGTCTTTATGCCATCAGCTCATGTTGCTAAACATCACAGAAAGAAAATACTAACATATGAAATTTGTCATTATTTTTATTTTCTTTTATTTTCGGACTATTGATAAGGTCATTATCACCTGCATTATAGGATGTTGACTTAATAGAAGATCATGGAGAAGACTCATCTTGGCTTCAATGCTGGAAAATGCTAAGTGCCTCTTGAATAACTTTGGGAATCCTGCTAACCTTTAACCTGACATAGTTTTCTCTCTGTTCTTATCCAATAGAAACTGAGAGAATAAGATCTGGTGTACCTTGACTAGCTGTATCAAGCATTGTGGTCCTAGCTTGTAGGAGGACCTCAACCCTGCTCTTCCCTCCTTAGCTACCTGCACTTTCCTGTCAACCACAGCCTGTTCTCTACTCACCACAATCACCCTAAGCACACGCCTGCCCCTGCTGTGTCTTCATGTGCATTGTTTTTCACCCGGTTGTAACACAGCTTGTGTGGATTGCACAGACGCAGTAGATGTGCCAACTTGTTGATGAGCTGGATGGATAGTGATGTCAAGACTGGTGCTTTGGCCAGACCGATGTTCCAGCTTTCCCCGTTAACATCACTTCCAGTCCTCATTCTCTTGTCTTTTCTTGCTTTTTTTCCTCATTTGCAACGTGCCCTGTGATCTTCTCCCACTCCTTCTCTATTCATCAAGGCCAATTTCAAATTCCAACATTTGTGTGATCAGTCCTCAGACATGAGACCTCTCATGCTTTCTCCTTATCAGCTGATTTCCTGTATCCATGCCCTGCCCGCCACACAATGGACACTTTTTATTACACATTGCCTTGTATTGAGTTGATATTTTTATTTTTGTATGTATCTGTTTCTGGTTCTCTCCCATCGATGGTAGTGTCTGATATCGTGTGCATTGTATCTGAGAGCTCACACCCTAGAATCATGGCCATATTCTGAGCAGGTCACTTCTGAGGTGTGTGACACGGGCAGACCATGTGGCCTAAGCTCAGTGTCCTCATCTACAAAGCAGAAATGACAGAAGGACTGCTCTTCTCTAGTTATTGTGACTATTGAATGGGATAATCCATGTAAGGCACTTGGAGTATGTGTGACACAGTGAGCATTTCCTTAGTGTGAGATATTATTATAATTGGTAATTTTGTTGTGAGTGCAACGTGGAGTCGTAGAGCTGCTGAGAATGTAACAGCTCATCCAGCTCCAGCAACAAGGTTTG